>NC_057721.1:6873243-6949514 GCF_004010195.1 Chiloscyllium plagiosum
TCTCTCTGTCCCTCTCTCTTCTCTCTCTCTCTCTTTCTCCCTCTCCTCTCTCTCTTTTCCTTTCTTCTCTCTCTCTTTGCTCAGCTACGAACCTTCTCTCTCTCTCTCCCTCTTTCTTCTCTTTGTTTCTCTCTGTTTATCTTCTAACTCAATTTTCCTCAATTGTAATTTAAATTTTTCTACCTCTACTGCACTTGTCTGTTTCTCTGACACACCTAAATGTTTGAGTAATTCCCTTACAATTTCAGCTTTACTTTTGTCCTTGGTTAAACCCAAATCTAATTTCTTTGCTAATTCTAAAATTCTTTTCTAATTCTTTCCTTTTAAACTTTCTTGGTAAATTTGAGAATCATCTTCAAATCCCAGAACTTCTTTAGCAATTTTAAGAGCCACTTCTCTCACTTTTAATTTAATCAACCACAAGTCACCGAAATTAAACAAATTGTCTCACCTATGTTTTATTTAAAGATCTAGAATACTAATCTGCAAATGTTTAAATCTGCTGAGACTTTTCATACCCCAAATCTCTTCAAATCTGTCTAAACCAGTTCAAATTCCAACAACAAGCCCCCAAGCTGTTACGTCAAGGGGTAAACCCTTCTGCTTAAATTAAACCAGCAACACAGAAACAATTTATTCTGTGCAGTAATCTGTAAAACTTCAAGACGCTAAGAATTATTTAAGGTAAAACTTAACAGCTTTATTTCTTAAAGTATAACTGGGGATAGTTAACTAACAACTATTTACAACTCCTTCCTCTAACCTATCATTTACCTTCCCCTTCTACAATACTGGTCCAATAAAACCCCCAATTAAGATTTACCAAAAATTCACATTTTCAAAACCAGCTAGCTGTTTAATCTTCTCTTTATATCTTCCTCTGTCTTCTTTTCTTCTTAGGGATTTCTGTTTCACAGGTCACTGATCGATAAAGGTACCTTTAAGAGAGTTAATTTTTCAGGCAGTCTGTACATACTGATGGCTTGGCATTTCTCCCCCGAACTGTTCAATGTTCCCTGGTATTACATCCCCAAAGCTTTGGATTGTGTCATTGGCTTTTAAGATTGTCAATAAACTCAATTTGGGGTATTTTTCGGGGTATAATTTAAACAGATTGGCCTAACTTGTATTCGTTTTGTCATCTCCAGGCAACCAGCTAATTTAGTTGTTCAACCAAAATGTTGTATTATATCTTGCTCAGAACACTTGGTGCTGTGTCAGGTAGTTCTGCTAGCTTTTAACTCTCTTAAAGGTACAGTACACCACATCTTCATAACAAGAGAGACAGTTCACAGAATTCTAAAATGGTAGAAAATCAGACACTTAGGAGCTTTAAAGAGATCCAGGTGTCTTGTACACCAGTTACAATATAAGTGCATGGACAGATACAAAAACACACAAACAAAAACCCATAATGTTTGCCCTTACTTCAGGAGGTTTGGGATAACAAAAGGAGACAGTAACTGTTAAGTTTCTGCAGCACATATTGATTGCTCAGTACTGCACCTCAGGAAGATTAAATCAAAAGAACGCACCAATATGACCAAGACATTGAGTTATGGGAATAGATTGGATAAACATTGCTTATATTCACGAAGGTTTCAAGGTTTGGGCAATGATCGATATAAAGTGTTTAAAATGACAAAAAGGATTCTGAAGGGTAGAATCTCCAAGCTTAACCTTAAAACTGGAGTCAAACCACTCAGGAGTGGACTCAGAAAATCCTTTTCCCGGAAGGATTAGCAGATGTAGAATGTCCTTGACCCTATAGACTGTGGATGTCAATTGAAAATTTCATGGACAGACCCGATAGGTATTGGAGGGCAATGGGGCAAAGCTGCCATGACCGAATTGAAAACTGGAACAACTTCAAGCATCTGAATAGATTCCTTTTGTTCCAACAACTCAGCCTGAAGTATAGGGATATATTGCCAACACATTGAACAGGACATCCGGCCTACCAAGTAATAACACATGAGTTAGTGTATGACCACTGTGCTTCCAGACAGTGTCCCCAGAACCAGATGCAAAATGAATAGACTAGTTGCTCGACCCAGTCGATTCACTATAGCCTTGCTGTCAGTACTACCTCCAACTGCAGTGTAAGTGTTACTATGGCGGTCAGACAGTTGCCAGCTCTGATTGGATGTTTTCCTGGAGATTTCTCACATGGCACCAAGCTTCATTTGGCCCCAGTGGCCTAATGAATAAGGCACTGGCCTCCCAAGCCATGGATTGTGGGTTCAACTCCCATCTGGGGTGGTCTTAGTTGCACTTTAAAGCATTTTCTGTTCCTTAGAATAAAGGGAAGACCTTTCAGAATGGAGATAAGGAGAAACTTCTTCAGCCAGAGTGTGGTGAATCTATGGAATTCATTGCTACAGAAGGCTGCAGAGGCCAGGTCATTGAGTCCATTGAAGACCCGAGATAGGTAGGTTCTTGATTGTAAAGGGGATCAAGGGTTATGGGGAGAAAGCGGGAGAATGGGGTTGAGAAACTTATCATCCATGACTGAATGGTGGAGCAGACTCAATGGGCTGAATGGCCTAATTTCTGCTCCCATGTCTTATGGTCTTAGGGTCTTCATTCACTCTGGCAAGTCACACAGCTTTTGTCATCTATTTCTAAAAGAGTTGTCATTAATAAACTCAAATTTTCAAAGTAAATGTAAATTTAAATACAGTTATGCAACAAGATTTACAAGGATGCTGCCAGGGTTGGAGGGTTTGAGCTATAGGCAGAGGTTGAACAGTCTGGGATTATTTTTCATGGAGCACCGGAGGCTGAGGGGTGACCTTATAGAGGTTTATAAAATCATGAGGGGCATGGATAGGGCAAATAGACAAGTTCTTTTCCCGGGGGTAGGGCAGTCCAAAACTGGAGGACATAGGTTGAGAGTGAGAGGGGAAAGATATAAAAGGGACCTAAGGGGCAACTTTTTCACACAGAGGGTGGTGCGTGTATGGAATGAGCTGCCAAAGGAACTGGTGGAGGCTGGTACAATTGCAACATTTAAAAGGCATCTGGATGGGTATATGAATAGGAAGGGTTTGGAGGGATATGGGCTGGGTGCTGGCAGGTGGGACTAGGTTGGGTTGGGATATCTGGTCGGCATGGACGGGTTGGACCGAAGGGTCTGTTTCCATGCTGTAGATCTCTCTGACTCTATGACTGTAAGTTCTTTGCCCCAGCTGACATCTGGCACGTTCCTAAAGATGTCAGGCCAATCCTGGACGCCTATTAATTTCCATCTGAAAAACTGCCCCAAGCAACCTGAGAGCATTCCAGTTTATATGTGTACAGGCAACAAGAAGTCTTTATATTGCTGTTCACAATATGCACAACCACTGCATGGAAATATTCAAAAAAATAACATGCAAGCAATATAAATGATGCTGCAGCCAAAAGCACTGGGACTATAAGTGTCCAAAACCCCCAAAAAATCACTCTGGGATGTTCAGTTTATCAATATTAATAAGATGTCTTTTGCGAATGGAAAACATAATCCTCTTTAATATTAAATGGGCACATTCAAAGGCCCAGCCTGCTTTGCTGCTCGGGGTACTGGAATCTGAAAACTGTCTGAGCCACCATGAGAAATTCCTGGCTGCTCTAATTTTCACCTCTGCTCATGGAAGATACACTGCCCAGGGATTCCCAACCCATTTGCTTTTGAGTACACTCCTCTCCATGATACAAAAATCCACAAAGTGCGGCTGGTGTTTCCCAATGTCAAAACCGATGCAAAGAATCTATTGAGTTCCTCCGCCATTACTTTGTTCCCAATTATTACTTCTTCAAACACATTTTTCAGTGGTCCAAAGCCCATTCTTGCTTCTCTTTGACCTTTTAGATATCTAAAAAATCTATTATTAACCAGCTTACTCTCATGTTTCATCTTCTCCCCCCTTATTGATTTTTTTTTAGTTTTCTTCTGCTGGTTTTTAAAGGGTTTCCAATCCTCTGACTTCTACTAACCTTCACCACATTGTATGTTTTTTCTTTTGCTTTTATGCTGTCCCGAACTTTCCTTGTTAGCCATGTTTGCCTTGTTCTACCCTTAGTATGTTTCTTCTTCCTTGGGATGAATTTCTCACAAATTACCCCCAGAAACTCCTGCCATTGCTCCTCCACCATCTTCCCTGATAGGTTTCTCATCCGATCAACCCTGGCCAGCCCCTCTGTCATGTCTTTGTAATTACTTTTACTCAGTTGTAACCCCATTCCATTTGATTCTGGGTTCTTCCTCTCAAACTGCAGGGTGAATTGTGGTGACTGCCCCTGAAGGGTTCCTTCACCTTCTTAATCAAATCGCCCTCATTACACATCACCAAGTCCAGTGTTGCCTGTTCCTTAGGAGGCTCTAGCACAAGCTGCTCCAAAAAAACATCTTGTAGACATTCCATGAATCCCATTTTTTGAGATCCATTTACCCAGTCCTCCTGCACATTAAATGATTATTGCAATAGCGCTTTTCTCCCATGCCTTTTCTATCTCCTGAGTTATTTTCTTCCCCCCATCCTGAATACTGCTAGCAGGCCTGTAACACAACTCCCATCCGGGTCGTTTCTTCCTTTGTGATACCTCAATTTTACCCACACAGATTCTACGGTTTCTGACTCTATGTCACTTCTTGCTATTGATTTAATTTCATTTCTTATTAATAGGGCAACGCCACCATCTTGGCCCATCTGCCTGACCCTTTGATAGGGCATGTATCCTCGGATATTTCATCCCTGGCCCTGATCCTTTTGCAGCCTTTTTTCGGGGTGGCATGGTAGTCAGCACTGCTGCCTCACAGCGCCAGAGACCCAGGTTCAATTCCAGCCTCGGGCAACTGTCTGTGTGGAGTTTGCACATTCTCCCCGTGTCTGCGTGGGTTTCTTCTGGGTGCTCCGGTTTCCTCCCACAGTCCAAAGATTTGCAGGTTAGGTGAATTGGCCATACTAAATTGCCCGTAGTATTAGGTGTAGGGGAATGGGTCTGGGTGGGTTGCTCTTCGGAGGGTCGGTGTGGACTTGTTGGGCCGAAGGGCCTGTTTCCACACTGTAAGTCATCTAATCAGCCATGTCTTTGTCATACCCACAACATCCTACCTGCAAATTTTAATCTGTGCTATAAGCTCATCTGCCTTTTTCTGTGCACTGTGAACATTTAAGTACAACGCCCTGAGTACCTTCTGCTGATTTGTCACTGATTTTCTTTAACGTTAGTGTAATCAGTACACTTTTGCAAGATTATCTCTCGGCTTCGTAAAGTTTACCTTCCCCAATTTAGAACCTTTTGTTTCTGTTCTGTTTTTGTCGCTTTCCATTTGATGCTCGATCTAACTGTATTATGATCGTTATTTCCAAAATGGTCACCCACTGCCACCTCATTCCCCCTATCCAGCATCATACCCCAAGACTCAATATTTAATGTGTCTTCTGTCATTGGACGTGTTGCATGCTGGCTAAAAAAGTTCTTCTCAATGAAGAAGTTGAAGAGTTTAATGCCCCTCTAGCCTCTGTACAGTTTGTATCCCTGTTTATCGTTTGGTAGTTGAAGTCTCCAACTATTATTGCCCTATTGTCTTTCTACCCAGAAATTGACTCCTCTAATTCTCTCCCACTAGTCAGAAGTGCACAATACAGTGTGGCAATGTAGCTGCAACTGTTTGTTTCAGAGCTAAACCATATGGTCTCATTTGATGCTTCCTTTAGTTGCTCATCCCTCCTCATAGCTGTAATTGATTCTTTAACTGCTGTAAGCTGCATGAATAAATGCAGATG
Source organism: Chiloscyllium plagiosum (assembly GCF_004010195.1). Lineage (NCBI taxonomy): Eukaryota > Metazoa > Chordata > Chondrichthyes > Orectolobiformes > Hemiscylliidae > Chiloscyllium > Chiloscyllium plagiosum. The sequence goes on from NC_057721.1 coordinate 6,879,015, forward strand.
ATAAAGTGTTTGCTGTCCTCCCAGAAGAAGCAGTTATTGAAAAAACAGAGACACTGGTTAAATGCAAATTTAGGGAGAATACAACTGACCTAATCCTAATTAGTGTTAAAAGCAGAGATAACTGGATTTGGTAAAACGTGTAGGAATGAGTAAGTATCTCGGGGAGGGAATGGGAAGATAGGGAAAGGTGAGCATTTGAGTATTGGAAGCAAGCCAACAACTTTGTTGAACATATTTCTGGTGATTGGAGAAAACTTATGATAGCTGTTTCTTCACTGAATAACTAGCAATAAGGACAGAAGAATTATTTATTATGGCTAATTAATAGTGTGGTTAAATCATTGAATATAATCTAGCTTGGGCCTTTGGATTAGTATTTCAGTGACATTATCACAATGCCTTCCTTAGAGAGGTCGACTGTGGCTTGGGCCTGGGTATATGTTAGTTGAACACAGCCTAAGATTTGTGTGGAGGACAGACAAGTTTGCTGAAAAGTAGTGCTATAAAATGGAACTAATCTGCTCGATTCGGCTGCCATTCACCGTGCTTAGCTTGGCAGGAATCTGATTTAAAAATTATCTGAGGTGTTCTGCCTCACGAGACGCAGTAGCATCATGCAAACTGCCACCGTAAAAATGGCGGCAGGTGTGTACACACTGCCTTCTGGTCACGATACGCCATTTTAAGTTTCCCTCAGGGCATTATTTCATGCATTATGCACTTAAACTCAAATTGTTTCATAAACCCAGGAAGGAAAATAATAGTGAGAAATTACTTTACATTAAGAAGAACAACAAAAGTTACATTTGAAGAAGAGCCATTTAGAAACATTATTATAATTTATACAGGGAGGTTAATGTTAAGTGTGTGCATGTAAGTAGGGCAAGTGGATTAAATTTGCTGAAGAAATTAATGTATAAGAGAGGGAGAATTTGAATTTCAAATGTTTTCCTCTGGGACTGCAGCTAGAACAGGATTAATGCAATATTAGGTGTGATTACAATTACTTCACCTGGACTCTCCAATGAAAAATGACGTGAATTGATTGTCAAATATTTCCACTCCAGTTTTTCATTTTAAAGTATGTTCGGCACACCTCTGTGTTTTCTAAATTCTGCAGGGGCTGCTGCTGCTGCTGCTCTCTCCCACTTGCCTTAAGTTTATGTGAATAGTTATTCGAGCAGAATAATTTAACCAAATGTGGGCACAGCCCTTGTTTCAAGCTGTTTCGTTTAATTGGTAATTAATATCAAACCTTTCTGTCTCTAAGGCAACTGGTGAGGGTGAATAACAGTAAGTAACAAACAATTGCCTGCATAGTTATTCACAGGATACTGGCAAGCCATAGTGAACTCTGCACGGAGGAACCAGAGTGTGTCATACAGCCCTAGCTGGCTTGATCCTCCACTCTATCTCATCATAGCTCGTTGGTAATTGTAGAAGAAGAACCCCTGCAGTGTGGAAACAGGCCCTTCGGCCCAACAAGTCCACACCGACCCTCTGAAGAGTATCCCACCCAAACCCATTCCCCTACCCTATTACTCTACCTTTTACCTCTGATTAATGCACCCAACCTACATATCCCTGAACACTATGGCACAGTTTAGCATGGCTAATCCACCTAACCTGCACATCTATAGATTGTGGGAGGAAACCGGAGCACTCGGAGGAAACCCACACAGACACAGGGAGAATGTGCAAACTCCACACAGGCTGGAATCAAACCTGGCTCCCTGGCACTGTGAGGCAGCAGTGCTAACCACTGAGCCCTGTAATCTCAGCTCTGTTTACCCATCTGAGTTCCAAAATGCTTCCTACTGTTCCTCAGCAAACATCCGTGGATCACTCTCTGGAAGGTTTGGATTGACCCACTGTGCAGAGAGCAAGGTGGCTGACTGCTCCTTCAGCAAAGGGAGGAGATGGAGCTGAAGTCACCGATGATCCATGATGAGATAGAATGAGTAACAAGCCAGCTAGGGCTGAAGGGCATACTGCGGTTCCTCTGTGCAGGCGTCTCAATGAACCTGCTTGTTGTACCTAATCATTCAGTAGGACACAGCCGGAGAAAAGAAAAGCCCCAGCCTCACATGCTGGAAGTAGAGAAGGCAATGATGTTGCTGGAGTGATCAAGACAGCCATAAGGTACTGAGCTACCTACTGCTCCGGCTTCAGGAGACAAGTAACACTCTTGGGATACAGTCAGGCTAATGTTTATTGCCAATCTCTAGGTGCCCAATGCAGACCTGTTGCCAGATCATCCTAGTGTCTAGAAAAAAGTCTATGTGGTTGGTGTGGGACTGGAGTCATATACAGTCAGTTCTGCTGTAACATGTGTCTTCAATGCAAATTGGCTTTAATGCAATTGAAGAATTTAGACTGTTATTTGTCGGCCTGTAGTTACCTGTACTGGCTATAACGCAATTCCGGTCCCATCAGTGTAAATGGCGCAGTTTTCGTATAACGCGGGATTGCACAAGAACTGAATTATCGCGTTATATCAGAACTGACTGTATAGGCCAGACCAGGACAGGGTGAGAGGTTTCCTCTGGCAAACGCAACAATCTGATAGGTTCACAGTTATTTTACTTTATGATTTGCAGATAATTTTTCAAGGCTGAATTCTTAAATCGTCACGGTGGGATTTGAAGTTGCACTCTCTGCATATTTGTGCGTTATTTCAGATGGCGCATTAGATTGAGCCTCTTCTCGTTGTTCTCAACTGGGTGGAAGTGATCAATTGGTGATATTTGTTACAGGACAGGGTGAGAGCCAGTGTCATAGAAGGATAGGAATAAGAAGCGACCATTTAGCACCTTCAGGCTGTTTTGGCATTCACTGTGAAAAGGGCTGACCTGGACCCAAACTTGAGTCACCAGCATGGCACCATATCCCTGAGTAGACTTGGCCAGCAAATCCTTGGTATATGGGCTTTGCTGGTTAGGCCCATATTTATTGCCCATTTCTCTAATTGTCCAGAAGAAGATGGTGGTGAGCAGCTTTCTTGAAATGTTGCAATCCACGGTGCAGTTAGAAAGAAGATGCCAGGATTCTGACCCAGTGACAATGAAGAGACACCGATATAGTTCCAAGGCAAAATGGAGTGTGTCTTGGAGGGGAATCTGTGAGCGATGCAGCTCCAGTGCTCCTGATGCCCATGTCCTTCCACTTGGGTAGAGGCCGTGGGGTTGGAAGATGCTACTGGAGGAACCTTGGGAGAGGGGGTGACAGCAGTGCATCTTGTAGATGGTACGCGCTACTGCCAGTGTAGATTAGTGGTGAAGGAAATGAGTGTTGAAGCTTGCGAGTCAAGTGGGCTCTTCTGTCCTGGATAGTGTTAAACTTCTCAAGTGTCATTAGAGCTGCACTCATTCAAGCAAGTAGGGAGTAGTCCATCACACTTCTGACATGTGCCCTGTAGACCATAGACAGTTGTTGTGGGTATGTTCGCTGAGCGGGAAATTTGGTTTGCAGGCGTTTTGTCCCCTGTCTAGGTGACATCCTCAGTGCTGTGGAGCCTCCTGTGGAGCACTGCTGTATTGGGCCAGTTGGAATTTATTTGGTTTCCTTCCCACTGCCTCCGGTTGTCGATTAGGGTTATTCGTTGCGGTGGTCGGTCTATCGGGTCCTGGTTAACGTGTTTGTTGATGGAGTCCGTGGATGAGTGTCGTGCTTCTAGAAATTCTCTGGCTGTCCTTTGTTTGGCTTGACCTATTATTGTTGTGTTGTCCCAATCGAATGTGTGGTTCTTGTTGTCTGTGTGTATGGCTGCTAGGCACAGCCGGTCGTGGTGTTTGGTGGCTAGTTGGTATTCATGTACACGGATCGTTAGTTGTCTGCCTGCCAATAGTCAAACTCCAGGGAATCTGTTTCAGGATTCCCACCCTACTCTTGTAACCACATTTTACGGCTAGTGGACAGTGGTAACCATAAGGATGTTGGTTTTGGTGGATTTTGTGATGGCAATGTCAGTGAATATTGATGGATATTGGTTAGATTGTCTCTTGTTGGAGATGGTCATTGCTTGGCATTTGTGTAGCACTAATGTTACTTGTCACTCATCAGCCCAAGTCTGGATATTGTACAGATCCTGATGTATTTGAACATGAACTGCTTCAGGATCTGAGGAATGACGAATGGTGCTGAATGTTGTGCAATCATCAGCGAACATCCCCACTTCTGACCTTATGATGGAGGGAAGGTCATTGATGGAGCAGCCGGAGATGTTTCAGATCAAGAGCAGATACTCTTGTGTCACATCATTGATCCAGTATTCGTTGTTTTTTTATGGGGAAGCAGTCACATCGGGAACACCCTTCATTTGGCAATTGTTTCTTAACTTTTCTGCTGAGAGGCCTGGCTTTGATTACAAGGTCAGCTGTTCTATTCTGGACTTGCCTGCCAGCAGAAATTGAAATGTTTCAAAATTGAAAAAAAATTCTGCCTTAATCTTTTTGTTTCAGTAAAGACAAATCTGGTTTATATAATAGTTATCTTGGGGTAACAAGCACAGGCCAGAGACTTGGAACTCCACAGTAAGTAAGTTACCTCCTGACTCCCCATGTCCTCTCCTCTACAAGGCACAAGTCAGGAGTGTGGTGGAATACTCCCCACTTGCTTGCAACTCCAACACTCAAGAAGTTCGACGCTATCCAGGGGAAAGCAGCCTGTTTAATCAGCACCAGTTTCAAAATCCTGGAATTCCCTCTCTAACAGCACTGTGTATCCCTGCATTCCAAGAACACATCCCTGTGATTCGAGAAGGCACCTCACCATCACCATGTCAAGGACAATGTGAGGCAAGTCATAAATGCTGGCTTAGACCGTGACGCCCATATCCCATGAATGAATCAATAACATTCCTCACAGTTAATCCTTGGAACTTTTAATTCCTTCCGGGATTGATAGTTCCTTTGCTCATGTGATCAGAGTTGGGACGTGCACGATGGACACAGGTTTAGCTGTCTGTTGGGCTGAATGTCACAGTCCCATGGCAACAGGGGTGAAGCTGGGATTTCTGGGAAGAGCGTTCCCGTCTGTCGGGCCTTTCCACGGGGCAAGCATGGACTGGGGCTGGTCGCATGACCACCGCATGGAAATGGCCAGCCGATTAATGTAATTAAAGTTCCGCTTCGGGTCCATTTTGCCACAGTGTGATTTTATCTGTGCTCTTAATTGGCCCAACCTGCACCGAAAGCAGAAACTGCCAACTTGTTTCAGGCGGTCTCCCTGTGCCAGGCCTTCCAAGCTTCTTTAACATGATCTTGCTCATCAGACCACATCTTAGCCCCAGACCCATCTGTGGAGGGGTCAATCTCTCCCCCTGCTCTCCCTCGTCTAACAGAGGTCTTTGTCCAGATCTCACTGACCTTCACGCCCGGACCCTCACTTCTCACCCTTCAACCACTGATCAAAGCCACAAGAAATAGGAACAGGAGGAGGCCATTCAGCCTCTTGAGTCTGTTTCACCATTCAATCGGATCATGGCTGCTCAGGTCCACCTTCCTGCCCTTTCTCTGTAACCCTTGATTCCCTGACTGATCAAGAATCTATCCGTCTCAGCCTTAAATATGCAGAGAGACACTGCTCCACAGCTCACTGTGGGAAGACTCTGAACCCTCTGGAGAGATGAAATTCCTCCTTATTTCCCCTTTATTCTGAGACTGTGCACGCTAGTCCTAGACTCTTTCATGAAGGGAAACATCTTCTCAGCATTTATCTCTGTGGAGCACCCTTCAAGACCCTGATCAAACACAGCTCTCCCTCCCAACACCACTGACATGTCATTGCTGGTCTGACTAAGGAGCACTGCATCTTTGGGAGAGGAGAGTTGGGCATCATTTAGTCGGTGCGTTTTCTTTATTTTAATCAACGTAAATGTACTATGGATAGCTGAAGGAAGGAAAGACTTCATTCTTTGACAAAGCAGCACCATTACCACAATGATGGCCACCTTGCTGTACAGGCAGGGGAAAGGATCCATAGGAACCATAAGAATTAAAACAGATTTCAAAGGAAGCGAACTTATTTTTCATACCAAGCTCTAAGAAGGGGACTCTCAGCCAGTGATGAACATCCCTACGGGTTCCCCGAGAAGGTCTCAAGAGGACTTAAGGTCATTTGTGAATGGGAATTACCCAGGAACACCAAAGTCACTCCACCATGACCCAAACTCTCCAGATCAAAGCAAACATTTAACGAGGCCCGGATACAGATTTCTACATCTTTACTGTAGGGACATAGGGAATTAGCTGACAGTGAAGGCAGAGTCAGCTGAAGTGGCTCATCAGTCACCCTCTTATCTCTGAGCTGGAAAGGTGGGGGTTTAGCCTGTCCTATTCCAGTGATTTCAGCTGGAAATCTAGGGGGACAATTGAAAACAGTGCCACTGTCAGAGGCATGGTCTCCTGAATGAAATATCTTCTTTCCTTGGGACTCTGAGGCACATTTTTGAAGAACAGCAGGAGAATTCCTCCTTGCTTTGCCTCAATACATATTCCCCAACCCACATCTGGTCATCGATCTTATTTCTGTCTGTAGGGTCTTCCTGTGCACTTCCTAAATCACCATCATGGCCAGCTGCTTAAATCGCTGCAATGAGTTTTGGAACGTCCTGCTGTTGTAAAAGGCACGATGTAAGTTCTTCCTTTCTGCCTGCCTTGTATTGTCAACAGCCACCAGCATTATGATCCCACGTCCTGTCGGTCAGATTTACAGCAAATTGGTTTGTTCAGAACTCGGGCTGAGGAGTACCCCACCAGCTTCTCACTTCCATTGGATTCCAAGTCTCACCTTCAAGATGACAGAAAAAGAATCACGTTCTAATTTACAGAAGAGACCCTGCAGCACAGATTTGGAAACCTCTGACAGAACCACCTCATAAATAGGATTTGGGGGAGCAATGGAAAATTGGCATTGATTAAGGCATGGCCCAATATTTCCTGTTTTGGCAGTTCTAGAGGGAGAGTCAGTCACCACCAGAAACCAATATTCATGAAAACCCATCACTCTCTGTTTGTAGAAAGCAGGTTTACTCGAAAGACTTAGACAATTAATGGTAGGGATCAGTGTAGATTTCACCAGATGAGGAAAGTGCCCCCCATTTAACCCAAAACCAACCTTCCAACTCGGCACCGCCCTCTTGAACCGTCCTACCTGTCCATCTGCCTTTCCATCTATCCGCTCCACCTTCCTCTCTGACCTATCATCTGCACCCCCATCTTCATCCACCTATCACTTTCCCAGCTACCTTCCCCCAAGCCCCATCCCCCTCCCATTTATCTTGCACCCCCGCGGCCCACAAGCTTCATTCCTGATGAAGGGCTTATGCTCGAAACGTTTCGAGCTGCCTGACCAGCTGTGCTTTTCCAACACCACACTCTTCAAATTAATGGTAGGGCCCTGGGTGGTTATTGTAGAATAGAGAGACCTCGAGGCTCAGGTACATAATTCTCTAAAATTTGTGTCACAGGTAGACAGGTTGAGAAAGTGTTGAGCACGCTTGCCTTCATTGCTCAGACCTTTGAGTATAGGAGTTGGGACTTCATGTTGATATTAGTGAGACCTCTTCAGGAATACTGTATCCAGTTCGGGTCACCCTGTTATAGGAAAGATATTACTAAGCTGGAGAGGGTTCAGAAAAGATTTACCGGGATGTTGCAGGGATTTGAATTATGAAAATAGACTGGAGAGGTTGGGATTTTTTTCTCTGGAGCATAGGAGGTCGAGGGGTGACCTTGTAGAGGTTTAAAAAATCATGAGGCATATAGATAAAGTGACTGGCATTAGAATAGATCTTTTTCCTAGAATGGCGGGGGGCGGTGGTTGGGGGTTCAAAACTAGGGGAGATAATTTTAAGGTGAAAGATGAGACTTTTTAAAAGGACACTAGGGACAACGTTGTTGTACAGAGAGTGGTCCATGTGTGAAATGAACTTCCAGAGGAAGTATAGTTACAACATTTAAAAGACATTTGGATGGGAACATGAATAGGAAAGGTTTGGATGGACATCGGCCAAACACAGGCAAGTGGGATTAGTTTAGTTTAGGAGCATGATTGGCATGGATTGTTGGATTGAAGGGTCTGTTTCCATGCTATATGAGTCTGTGGCTGAAGCCACGACATTCAGGCATAAAAGGGTTTAGCTTGTACATTCTGCCAGTAACGTTTCTTTGGCCTTTCAGATTAGTTTTTGCCTTGATCAGATTGCCTGGAGGATCATTCCCAGATTATGATCGGTCTTTGACTACACTCTGAAGAGTCGGTTGTTCATTTAGAAAGTTCTTGTCTTGAGGAAAGAAGATGAGGAATGTTCTTATAGGATGAGTTAAAAATCACACAATACCAAGTTATAGTCCAACAGGTTTACTCGGAAGTACAAGCTTTCGGAGCGCTGCTCTTTCATCAGGTAGCTAATGGGGCTGGATCATAGGACACAGAATTTATAGTAAAAGATCAAAGTGTCATGCAACTGATACGATATATTGGATAAACCTAAATTGCTGTTAAGTCTTTTATCTTTAACCCAAACCTGGGTTGCAGGTTTCAATTCATTACACTCTCGGTTCACATTCGATTCATAGACTCTCTCTCTCTTTCTCATTCTCTCTCTCTCTTACACACACATATATGCACGTACACACACATAAATCTATGGGGTGAATTTGCATTTACAGAATTGTAATTGTAGATACATTCTATTTTGTTCAAAAGGCACAAACTCTACTTTGACAATAGAACCAGTCTGACTCAAGATTGTGATACAGACAGACTCTGACCTCACACCTTTAATGCATTGTCTGAGCTGAGACGTCACCTTTTTTTTATAAAACCTTAAGTTATCTTAGGAATGTGACTTAAAAGAAGTTCTGAGGTTTCCACATTAATGAATTAAAACCTGCAACCCATTCTAAAACATGAAAAACTGAACAGCAATGTAAGTCTGTTCAATATATTGTATCATTTGCATGACACTATGGTCTTTTGCTATAAATTCTGTGTCTTATGATCCTGTTACACAACCACCTGATGAAGGAGCAGCGTTCCGAAAGCTAGTGATTCCAAATAAACCTGTTGGACTATAACCTGGTGTTGTGTGATTTTTAACTTTGTCCACCCCAGTCCAACACTGGCACCTCCTCCTTATAGGATGAGAAATATCAAAGAAAAACTAATTGGTTGTGTTACAACCATCATGGAAACGAACAATCAATATTCAGTTTTTGTCTTTAAAACCGGAGACATTCATGAACACGAATTAGTTTTAATAAAGACACGCTAACTTCAAATGGCAGAGAGAGCTGAGATTCCAAGGTCTTCATTGCACGCTGCCTTCAGGTGAGTCTACTGCAGATATCAGTTTCCCATCGTGTTTTTCTGCCAGAGCTGAGGGCATCATTGGCCCAGATCTTCCTGTGTCCAGACAGGCCGAGGTCAGGATTTCTCAGAAATCCCAATGCCCTGAGTGCACCGTGTTCGGCCCAGGAAATTCCGAAAATCAACCACCCTACATCTGTATCCTTCCCAAAAAGAGTCACCATCTTTAGGGTGGCTTGGGAGCCCAGTGGTTAGCACTGCTGGCTCACAGTGCTATGGACCCAGGTTCAATTCCAGCCTCACGTGACTGTCTGTGTGGAGGCTGTACACTCTCCCTAGGTCATAGGGATGTACAGCATGGAAGCTTGTCTATACTGACCAGAAATCCTAAATTAATCTCGACCCCTTCACCCATATCCCTCCAAACCCTTCCTGTTCATGTGCCCATCCAGATGCCTCTTAAATGTTGGAATGGTACCTGCCCCCACCACTTCCCCTGGCAGCTCATTCCATATATATACCACCCTCTAAGTGAAAAAGATGCCCCTTAGGGCTCTATTAAGTCTTTCCCCTCTCACCCTAAACCTATGCCCTCTAGTTCTGGACTTGCGCACCTTGGGGAAAATATCTTGTCTATTTATCCTATCCATGCCCCTCATGATTTTATAAACCTCTATAAGGTCACCCCTCAGCCTCCGACGCTCCAGGGAAAACAGCCCTAGCCTATTCAGCCTCTCCCTGTAGCTCAAATCCTCCAACCCTGGTAACATCCTTGTAAATCTTTTCTGAACCCTTTCAAGTTTCACAACATCCTTCCGATAGGAGGCTTCCTTCTACAAACCAAAGATGTGCGGGTTATGTGGATTAGCCATGCTAAATTGCCCTGTAGTGTGGATGTGTAGGTTAGGTGGATTAACCATGGGAAATGCAGGTTTACCGGGATTGGGTGGGTCTGGGTGGAGTGCAATGTGGACTCGATGGGCAGATTGGCCGGCTTTCGTGAGAGTTAGAGGCACACTGCATGAGTTGTTTTTTCTGGAAAGGTTAGCAGAATTAAAACCTGCTCGAATTCCAATTGTGGTTATAAAGCTGACACCCTAATCATCTACACTGACACCCTCCCTCAAAACACCACCCGACCTCCCACCCGCCCCTCCCCCAAAAACAACAAGGCTCTTAGACTCTTCGTCACTAATATTCTGGAGTCGGCCTTCTGACACATTGTTGTAACAAACCAAATTGCCATGCCAACTCCACACCCACAATTTACATCTGTTCAGATAAATGAGCTCTTTGTCCAACGTCCAAGGCTACATTCGACATGGTCACGATTGCAGAGGAGGGTGTCAGTGAGGCAAGCCTGACTTTGCGCAGTAGCAAATGGAGCACAGGGAACAACATCTCCACTGCCTGGAGATTCTGGCAAACAGTTATCACGACAACAGGTGGCAAACACTAAAACATTCTCAAAACACCTTTTAAAGGTACTTCTGCACAAAACCCTTGAGGTTACCTGCGCAGCCATGCTGTCTACCTCCAGAATTCAATCACCAAACTGTTACCCTGCCAACAGATCTATTAGTAAGGGATGATATATTGAGGACCAAAATAAATTAGTGCAAGCATTTGCATGGTAGCTCATTAAATCAAAATATTTCAGTGCGCTTCATCAAGCGACTTGCTGCTAATCAACAAACCACCACTCGTTCTGGATGGACCAGCACTGTCCCAGAACACAGGCAGATGATGCATCAATGTGCTGTTCGAGTGGTATTGGTGCAGAAATGCAAGGGAAACATCAATTTTCATTTGCCTTCTTTCTTTCCAGGCTAAAACATCCAAGATTCCCCATACCCTGTCATCTCTAACACTTGGAATCAGCTTCCTCACTCTTCTCTGAGCTGCCTCAAATACTCAAGGTATTTTCCCTTCCATTTTGCTGATCAGAACTGGACACAGCACCCAAGGCAAACTGGACTAAGCACTTTTGGGACGAGGATTTCCACAAGCAGACTCTTTCGGATCTCAACATTCTACTGGCTTTGTCAGTGGCTGGACAGGCTCAGTCAAGTCGACTGAAGCTTTATATGTCTCAATTTTATTCTTGACTATTTCAGAACCATTCACAGAGTACATGGGTTTTTTCCCAACACTGTAATATTGGATAAGATGTTCACCATGCCTCTGGGCTTCAGTGGGGAGATGTACATTAGATTACTGTTCGAATATCATCAAATTTACCCTCTCGCCTCTCCAAACGTCATCCATTTTATCTTCCAGAAGATTACGTTTTACATTGTTCAATCCACTTTCACCGGGAAATCACATGCACAGATTTCTGCGATGTCAGCAGTCCTCATTATTGCACTGTGATGTCACTATTCAACCTTCTGGAAAAATGGGAGTGCCTGGGCTACTCACAATATATCAGCAAGGGTACTGTTCTGAATTTTTACAGATTCAACCGAAGCCTCCTCAGAAGTACTGCCTTAACTTGAAGTTCAAAATGTTATTGCTAATTTGCAACAGGATCATTGCTGTTAATCTTGGTAAAGGTTTGCCTTCATTCACCGGGGAGTGATTTTTCCTGAAAAATCAGACAGAAATGGCCAAGATGTTGGAGGGAATTTTAATGTGAGCTGCTTTGACCGGGGAAGAATCATTTCCTCTCTGTTAATCACCCTCCTTAGTTGGCTGCCCCAAAGACTTTTAATTCTTTTTACCACGCGGCTAAATCATACTTCAGTTAAAACAAAGCACTGGTCACCGCGTATAGGAAGGATGTGGAAGTTTTGGAAAGGGTGCAGAGGAGATTTACCAGGATGTTGCCTGGTATGGAGGGAAGGTCTTATGAGGCTGTTTTTGTTAGAGAGAAGAAGATTGAGAGGTGACTTAATTGAGAGGATTAGATAGTGTGGGCATTGAGAGCCTTTTTCCTTGGATGGTGATGGCTTGCACAAGGGGACATAGCTTTAAATTGAGGGGTGACAGATATAGGACAGATGTCAGAGGTAGTTTCTTTACTCAGGGAGTAGTAAGGGTGTTGAATGCCCTGCCTGCAACAGTGGTAGACTCGCCAATGTTAAGGGCATTTAAATGGTCACTGGATAGACATATGCATGATAACGGAATAGTATAGGATAGATGGGCTTCAGATTGGTTCCACAGGTCTGGGGGCCGAAGGGCCTGTACTGCACTGTAAAGTTCTATGTTCACTAATCAAAATTAAGAACCCACTTACAAGGCTTTTTTTGAATGAAAGAAAGAGGAATTTTATTACTTACTAACCCCAAGAAAAATAACAAAACATGATACCAAAACCACAGACATAAACATAAGGAGAGAATATCTTGAGTACTTGAGCAAGCTCGGAGAAGAGCAAGGAAGCCAATTCCAACTACGGAAGATGATAGGGTAGAGGGAAATTTGGGATGTTTTAGCCTGGACAGAAATAGGACAATTGAGAATTTAGTGGAATAGCAAATTCAGAGAATATGTGATTTTAACAGTTCATAGAGTTCATGAGTTCTTATACTTAAACCTGAAACAATGGCTTGTTTAGTTGATGTCTTTTATCCTGTGCATTCGTAAAATTTGTACAATACTTGAGCTCTCAAAGTGAATAGACTTTTCCCCAGTTTCCCCTGGGGTTCGAATCCACCCTCAGGCAACTCTCTATCTGTGTGGAGTTTGCACATTCTGCCCTGTGTCTGCGCAGGTTTCCTCTCACAGTGCAAAGATGTGCAGGTCAGGTGGACTGGCAATGGGAAATTACCCCATAGTGTCCAGGCTAGATAGGTTACCCTCGGGCCATTCACCGTAGTCACTAGCCATATACATTGTCCATCCACTCACTGTGATCATGCTTACTGACTCTGAGCCGACCCAGATGCTCAGAGCATCCCCGCTCTGCTTTGGTTTGCCTTACCTATTTGCACTTTCCCTCCTTAGCACAGATTTGAATCTCATGTTACTGCTGCCTTACTGTGCTAGTTATAAGGAGAAAGTGAGGCCTGCAGATGCTGGGGAGTCAGAGTCAAAACGTGTGGCTTTGGAAAAAACACAGCAGGTCAGGCTGCATCCATGGAGCAGGAGAGTCGACATTTTGGGCACAACCCCTTCATCAGGAATGTGGTTGATTCCGTGTGGTTGAAGGATCCCAAGGTGGAAGATGAGCGTTCTTCCTCCAGGTGTTGGGTGGCTTGGATTTGGCGGTGGAGGAAGCCCAGGACTTGCATGTTCTTGATGGCGTGGGAGGGGGAGTCGGCCACAGGGCGGTAGAGTTATTTGGTGCGTGCGTCCTGGAGATGTTCCCTGAAACGTTCCGCAAGTTGGTGTCCTGTCTCCCCGATGTGGTGGAGAACACATCAAGAGAAACGGACACAGTAGATGAGCTGGATGGATGTGCAGGAAAATCCCCGCTGGGTTTGAAATGATCCTTTGGGACCTTGGATGGAGGTGAGGGTGGGTGCAGGTTTTACACCTCTTGCAGCGGCAAGGGAAGGTGCAGGGAGTGGAAGGTGGGTTAGTGGGGGACATGGACCTAACAAGGGAGTCACAGATAAAATGGTCTCTACTGGAATGCAGATAGGGGTGGGGAGGGAAACTTATCCCTAATGCTGGGGTCTGACTGGAGTTATCTGTGCTAGTTATTAGTGCAGACAGAAAGCTGACCATAAGCAGTCTGCTGCACTTGGCCAAGTTATGGAGGATAACCTTTGCTGAGAAGACCCTGGCACAGTAAGACAAGGGCACGCTCCCATACCAATCATTGGATACAGTCTACAACTTGGGGCTGTCAGATTCAAGAGCCTCTACTCATGCAGGGCGAGGAGTCAAATACTAAGCAGCTTCCAATTTGCCTGGAGCACCAGTAACAATTCTTTACATCTTGAGATTTTTGCCTTTGCAATCTATGGGAAAATTCCTGGGGGTTTTTTTTCGCAAACATGCACAAGAGCCTTTTACGTTGCAGTTTACATTGTATTCTCCACGGGCTGCTCGTTCCTTTGTACCGTTCTAGGATTCCTGGGTCCGCTTGGTATCTTTGCTTTGAGAGTAACCCTCATCCACTCCATTTCAGATATAGCAGTCAGTAACAGAAGAGTAGCAATTGTGAAAATTGATCATGAACAAGCCGAACTGTCCCTTTAATTCCAAAGGAAATAAATTCCAAGCATCTTTCCAAGTGCCAAGTCTTTACAGTGAATGCCTTCAATATCTCCTACAGCAATCGAGCAGCTTTCTTCAGAGAGATTAACCTTCAGCCTGCCCTCAACCACATTGCTCTTCACCAGTAGCCGAGCGGCCATGAGAGACAGCACTCCCACCGTTTCTTTGCTGCTTGGCGTGGTCAGTGAGATCTCTTCAGGGTTTCACTTACATCCTTTAGCTCAACGCAAGTTCAGCTTTCCAGGTTGTCTCTCTGTTACCTCCGAGTCAACCATTTTTTTGATTCCTTCCTTTTTTCCCCACCTCATCTATTTTGCCCTCTAAGGCTCGCTTTTATGGCAACTGGAACTTCTCTCAGAAGACGTTGAATTTATATAGTCGTAGAGTTGTACAGCGCAGAAATAGGTCCTTTGGTATAACTCGCCCATGCAGACCAGATATTAATTATAAATTAATCTAGCCCCATTTGCCAACACTTGGCCCATATCCCTCCAAACCCTTCCTATTCATATACCCATCCAGATGCCTTTTAAACATTACAATTGTGCCAGCCTCCACCACTTCCTCTGGCAGCTCATTCCATACATGTACTACCCTCTGTGTGAAAAAATTGTCCCTTAGGGCCTTTTTAAACCTTTCCCTCGCATCTTATACCTATGCCTGCTAGATTTGGACTCCCCCACCCCAGGGAAAAGACTTTGGCTGTTAACCCTATCCATTCCCCTCATGATTTTACAAACCTCTATAAGGTCACCCCTCAGCCTCTGACACTGCAGGGAAAACAGTCCCAGCCTATTTAGCCTCTCCCTGTAGTTCAATTTATCTTTCATGCTCATCTACTTGGGAGATGATACTCTCCAAGGAAACAACTTCAACTTATAAACACTTCATTATAGTACAAGTAGGATTTATTTTGCAGTCAATCTCATTCCAACAGTCATCAACCATTTGTCACCAATTCACCTGACTGTACTAACTTGCAGCATCATTTAGAGCGCTTTGTCAAAATCCTTGACTGATATCGGCCCAGTGGCCATCTGTTCATTTGTGTGAAAAACGATGCTTTTCACAGTGAGCACATTGCTTTCCCCACACCAGACTATCACCTCCTCCTTTCTGCAATGTCCTCCATATTTTTTTCTATTTTGTGCAACTCCCTTTCCGGTGACTATTCTTCTCTTTCAGCCTGGAATGTCCGTCAGCATCCCACAAAGTCTGGTCTGTTTTGCCTAGAATATGTTCCAGATGCTTATTTGTAAGTTCTGCACATGTCGATCGCTTTCCTGAGAGTAACTTTCACCACTAGTGCTGTCACTGTGGGATCCTTTAGGTCAATACCATCCTGTTTTTAATATGATCATCTTTTAATTGGACATATTTAGAGGATTCTGTGAGATGTGTAAATGCAGTCATGTATTTATTAATGGACTCTTTTCACCTTGAGCCCTACTATTGAACCAGATTAAGTTATGCAGACTTGGGGCTCAAAGTGTGCCTGAAGGCTTTCAATAATAGTCAGCCTAAGTGTGAAGTTAAAAATCACACGACACCAGGTTATAGTCCAACAGGTTTATTTGGAAGCACTAGCTTTCAGAGCGCTGCTCCTTCATCAGGCGGATGTGCGAAGTGTGAAGCAGTTGTCACCTCAATTGTACGTGATGTAAGGGGATGACCAGATCTACCATCACAACTGCAGAACGTACACACAACCAGGAGACGTGAACTCACCACCTGCACTGACCACGGACGGATCCCTGAGATCCACTGCACACTAACAACAGGAATGGACAA
Source organism: Chiloscyllium plagiosum (assembly GCF_004010195.1). Taxonomy (NCBI): domain Eukaryota; kingdom Metazoa; phylum Chordata; class Chondrichthyes; order Orectolobiformes; family Hemiscylliidae; genus Chiloscyllium; species Chiloscyllium plagiosum. The sequence goes on from NC_057721.1 coordinate 6,895,290, forward strand.
GAAGAGGTACCAGAGCAACAACGAATGACATGGGAATGACAATCCCTGAGGAAGGAACACCACCCAGATGGTCAGTGAATGAAAACACAAACTTGTGTTACTCAGGTGATGCACAATCTATCGACCTTTGGGGTTTAGATTAGTGTGGTGCTGGTAAAGCACAGCAGGTCAGGCAGCATCCGAGTAGCAGGAAAATCGCCGTTTCAGACAAAAGCCCTTCTATTGACTGTTGATACAATCATGCAGATGGACGTGATTAACAAACTGATTAGGTATGAGATTAGCTGTGTGCATTCAAAAGGTGAATGGATATGCTGACTAATTCTTTTAAAGTTTTTGTGTGAAATGCTTGGGGTGGAAATGCAATACCGTGTTAATGCGCCTCCTTGCTTGCCATAGTCATATGATGTCTACCACGAGACACTAACTGGAGGCATTTATCCAGCAGCCAGCCTCAATAAAGACACCATAGCAACAGCACTTAGCCTAGCTTGGCTGGGGCAGCACTCCTCAGGTATACTCGACCAGTCCAACATCCAGGGGTTGAATTGCATTGAAGTAGCCCTGCTCCAATTTACAGGGTGAGTTTTGATACAGCCCTGATCTGTCAAACAATAATTTGACCTTTTTCTTGGGGTTGGCTAGTGATTCCAAATAAACCTGTTTCCCAGACAGCGTCCCTGGATGGCGTTCCCTGTCTCCAGGCAAATGATGCCCCTAGATTCAGCAACCTCATTGCTGAGTACCTGACGAGAACTCCTCATGGCCTTTGGCCTGCAACTGCGCTCGAAGCCTCAGCGTACAGGCTGATTAACAGGGCCGGTGAAGCCAGGGCAGATCATGAATTACCACCTGCTGAGATGCTTCGACTGGATTGGTCGATGAGAAGGGTAAGTCGTGGTGCGTTACAACAGTTTAGCTTAGACCAAACTGGCTTCATGGTCGGGCCTAAGATATCGAAGTGGGAGTGGATAGGGGGTTTACTGGCCAAGGGGATGATTGGGCTTGGACGAGAGGTGAGACGGGGTTGGTGTCTGCGAGCTGAAGCTCAACAATCTGGTCACCCTGCTGCAGTGAGGATATGATTAAACTGGAGAGGGCTCCGAAAAGATTTACCAGGATGTTGCCAGGACTAGAGGATATAAAAATAGACTGGGTAGGCCTGGACTTTTTTCCACAGGAGCATAGGAAGTTGAGGAGTGACCTGTTTGAGGTTTACAAAATCGTGAGAGGCATATATAACGCAAATGAGAAGGGTATTTTCCCTCAGGTGCAAAACCATTTTTAAGGTGAGAAGAGAAAGATTTAAAAAGGGGGCAACTTTTTTTACACGGAGAGTGGTTCATGTGTGGAGTGTACTGCCAGAGAAAGTGGTGATGCAGGTACAGCTATAACGTTTAAAAGACATTTGGTGAAGTTCATGAGTAAGGAATGTTTGGAGAGATATGGACCAAGAGCAGGCATGTGGGATTTGTGTGGGATTATGGTCAGCATGGACTGGTTGGACCAAAGTGCTGTATGACTCTATGACTCTATAATAGGTAACATTGACACTGTGTTAATACAGAGCGAATGGTTTTCAGTGTGGATCTGTGTAATTAACCAGACAGGGCTCAGTATTTCAGCTCACCATCACCTTCTCCAGGAAAATAATGGATGGGCGATAAATGCTGGCCTAGCCAGCCACATCCACGTTTCCTTGAATGAATTGAAACAAAATCCACTCGGTGCTATAATAATGAAAGTCTGAGTCAAAGTGTGACTCTGCATTAATATGTGTAACGATATTGTCAGTCCCAGACTCTGGTCAACCCAAGTTTAATATACATTCAGAAAGTGTGTGATTTTATTTTCTGACATTCACGTTTTGCAACGTGAAAATAGTCAATCTCCCTCCAGCGAAGTTTTGGCAAATGAAGCAACCTTGTATTATTTCTTGCAGCAGATACATCCGTGGGGTAAATTCAGAGCTCTCCACAGGTGGTTACAAGGGAAGGAAGAAAAAGGCCTCCTGCAGTATAGGCCTCACTCTTTGAGCCACCTTTCCTGCAAGCTCCTGAAACCTAAGTGTATTGTTCCCATCAGTGACGAATCCAGCTCAGAATGCAACCTGAGCAACTTTGAAGGGGTTTTGAAAGGATCTGTCCTCATGTGGCCATCCTTTCTCAGACATTAAACAATGGTTCAGTTTGAAAAGCATTTCTTGAGATGTCCTGAGGCTATGAAAGACCCAGGATAAAATGTAAGCCTGTCCTTTCTTCTTTCTCCCGTGCCATGAGTGTTCAATGGGTAAAACTGAGTCTTTCTTTGAGCTGTCTTTATTCCAGTGTTAGCCCAGTATGTGCCTGGGACAGTCTAATTTCTCAAGGAAGGTGCACAGCAGGGCAAGACGGTGCCGCGATAGTAAGTCATGTTATTGAGAACCAGCACAGTGATCTGACCCTACCCTCCACCTTCCACCTTCACCCAGCTCCTTTATCAATTGAATTACTCACTGTTGCTGATACAGCTTTGTCCTTCAGCAAAGAGCAAACTTAATAGGGCCAACGAGGTAAACTCTGATGGATCCTAATGAAATGGAGACTTTCTTTTTAAGATTAATGTGCACAAAACGTGGTTTTGTATTGCAGTTGATGCCAATAGGATCAGTCATTCTCTTGGAGCTGCATTGCCATACTGCCAGTCACTTCTCACGTACCACACCACTGCTGACAATAGTATTAGATTAGATTCCCTACAGTGTGGAAACAGGCCCTTCAGCCCAACAAGACCACACCGACCCTCCGAAGAGTAACCCACCCAGATCCATTTCCCTCTAACTAATGCACCTAACACTACGGGCAATTGAGCATGGCCAATTCACCTGACCTGCACATCTTTGGATTGTGGAAGGAAACTGGAGCACCCAGAGGAAACCCACACAGACACGGGGAGAATGTGCAAACTCCACACAGACAGTCGCCTGACGCTGGAATCGAACCTGGGACCCTAGTGCTAACCACCATGCCACCACTGCACATGCCAGGGACAACTGAGCGGCTCCAATTGTCACAGGCCGCCTTCTGGACGTGTTCCAATTCCAGGTGGCGCAGCCCCATTCAATCAATCCTCCTGTCACTCACCAAAAATCAAACATTCAGCAGCAAGAAGGGGGGCCCAGCATAAAGGATCAGACCTCTAACTCTCTTTGGACAAGCTCTGCTATTGTAAAGTGGCTGTGTCCCCCACAGTATACTGGGAGTTGTTAGGGCGAGCTCCAGGATTTGGCAGAGTGTGTTAAAGGTTACAATAGGGCACGGAGGTGGGTGGGGGGGTTTTGAAGAGAAAGACATGAGGCCTGTGAGAAGACCATCAACAGCCTGCTCTTCATAGCAGCTAGCAGGGTGTAAGGGGGCTGCTGGGCACTACAGAGAGGCATCAGGGAGGAACATACCGTCAGTGTTTACAGTGATACCGAGTATCCTGGAGTCACAGAATCATACAGTAATAGAGTGTGGAATCAGGCCCTTCGGTCTAACTAGTACATGCTGACCATGTTCACAAACTAAACAAGTCCCACCTGGCCCCTATCCCTCCAAACCCTTCTTATTTGTGAACTTATCCAAATGTCTTTTAAACAGTCACCACATCCATCACTTTCTCTGGCAGTTCATTCCACATACAAACCACTCTCTGCGTAAAAAAAGTTGGCCCTCATGTCCTTTTTAAAACTTTCCCCTCTCAACTTAAAAACATGCCCAGTCGTGTTGAACTCCCCCACCCTAGGGAAAAGACCCTTGTCATTCACCTTATCTATGCTCCTCATGGTTATATAAACATCAATAAGGTCATCCCTTGACCTCCTACACACCAGTGAAAAAGGTCCCAGCCTTTCCAGCCTATTTTTAGATCTCAAACCTTCCATTCCCTGTAACATCCTGGTAAATCTTTTCTGAACCTTTAATAATATTCTTCCTATAATGAGGTGACCAGAAGTTGACACAGTATTCCAGAAGAGGCCTCACCAATGTCCTGTACAACCTCAACATAACGCCCCAACTCCTATAATCTAAGATCTCAGCAATGAAGGCAAGTATGCCAAATGTAATGGTGACATCTTGAGCATTTCCCAACATGCTATCCACGGTGGGGGGATTTGGGAGATATTCCTGAGGAGGGAGAAGGCTGTTTTCTCCCTCAGGAGGGATGAGCAGGATTACAGCACATGAAAGGCGATTCTCCGACTCCTCAGATGCTGCCTGACCTGCTGTGCTTTTCCAGCGCCACACTCTCAACTCTACTCTCCAGCATCTGCGGGCCTCACTTTCACCTTACGGTGCATGGGGCTTTATTAAGATTACAGGAATGGCAACAGAGAAAGGTACCATGGACCTGACTCTGCCCAGCCCTCCCCACCGTGTTAGCCTCATCGAATCATCCATGCAGAAAGAGGCCATTCAGCCCATTGAGTCTGCGCGACCCTCTGAATGACATCCCGCCCAGGCCCAGCAGCCATGCCCATCATCTTCAGGGTGCCATGGAGCATCAGAGGCTGGCTCCAAAGTGACCATGTGAGGCACGGACTCTCTCCAGCCCTTGACTGTGTGAGCACAGCAAGTGGGTAACCTAAGGCACAGGAGGTGAAGGAAGGTGGGCCTATTGGTGTACCAAGCCTCTCGGTGAGAGGGAGGGCTGGGGGGGGGGGCGGGGGGCGGAGGTACAGACTCATTGTGGTCTCGAGCTGCCACACTCAGCCCCTCGCCCACACCCCCTCGGCACCGCTCACTCCTCAGAGAGCTCACGTGTGAATGACCCACGTGTGCCCAGTCTACTCACCACGTGTTGCTCGCCAGCTCGGTGCCCACTGTCTGAACTGGGGCCTGCTAGTGCCAGGGTAAGGGGTGGTGGCTGCCCCATCGCCGGTGTGACCCTCTACCCAACGGCTGGGCTGGTGCTGGCCTGGCCGCAGCAATGGGTTGTGGAAACTATAGTATGAAAGGAGAGAGGGGGAGGGAGGCTGAGGGAACTGGGGAGGTGGGAGTGGACGCAAGAGGGCGCATAGTCATACCATCAGCAGCTTGGCCCTCATGGTAGTTAACAGGAAACGAGCATCAGGAGCTGGAGAATCATCTCCTCTCTCATTGTCAGTGAAGGATACACCTACTCCCCACCCCTACCTTCCTCCCCTTACTCCAGGTAACTCCCTGCTGTTATGGGTAGGGAGGGCACTACCTCTCTTGCGTTGTGCCTTCCATAGTTCAGCAGCAGGAGGCCCGTGGTGTGTGCAGCCACCAATAGGTTTGATGTTGGCATCATGGGATTGGTGTGACGGCAAGATGGAGCCGGTGGATTTTGCAGGTGAGTCCTGAATGTTAGAGGGTGCTCCCCGGTGACAGGCGGAGGGTGGTCCATTGAGGAGGCGTGGCATACTGTGGGAGGCAAGGGGAGGGCGGGGTGCTGGAGCAGAGGAGGGTCCATGACCTTCACCACTCCCACGTAAAGCCATTGCACTGGTGCCAGTTTGTCACAAGTTATCCCAGAACCGACCCTCCTAGCCAACTGTAAATATTCACCTCTCAGGATGTGCCCTGAGGTCCTCATGGGTCCACATGGGCACACGGTCTCTCTCCTGGTATGTCCCTCCACAGGGGTGGCACAGTGGCTCAGTGGTTAGCACTGCTGCCTCACAGCACCTGGGTCCCAGGTTTGATTCCAGCCTCGGGTGACTGTCTGCGTTGAGTTTGCACATTCTCCCATGTCTGCGTGGGTGTGCTCTGGTTTCCTCCCACAGTCCCAAAGATGTGCAGGTTAGGTGAATTGGCCAGGCTAAATTGCCCATAGTGTTAGGTGCATTAGTCAGAGGGTAATGGGTCTGGGTGGGTTACTCTTCAGAGGGTCGGTGTGGACTGGCTGGGCTGAAGGGCCTGTTACCACACTGTAGGGAATCTAATCTAATCTAACGCCTGCAGTACTAAACCAGTAAAGCTCGGAGCCATCTCCATGTCCTGCTAGCCACGATCCTTCTGTAGCAGCGGCAGCCATCTGCGATTCAGTACAGTGTCCCTTTAAGAGGGACAGACAGCCTTTTAGAGCTGGAGGCCATCTCCAGACACCTTTCATTTTTCAGCTAGTCAGCAACATGCCAGCTGCACGCACAAACCACGCTCCTACGGGTGCAACATAAAATCTGCATGTCTCACAGAAAATGGAAGTGAATCGCAACTCCTCTCTCCAAAAATAACCAAATCTTTAGCCCAACCTGTTTTAATGACATTGTATGACTGCTGCATCTTAACCAGTTCTCCATCCCCTATCTAAAAAAAAGTGAGTATTTTATACCCAATTGAAAGAGCCTCGGTTTAACATTTCATCCAAAAACTAGCGCCTGCGAGAATACAACAGCAGCCAAGCCTAGAATGGGACCTGAACTCATAACCTTGTGACTCACCCATCACCACCCTCACCCTGATGGCCACCTTTGTGTGTGGCTGCATCAAGCTGTGTGTGTGGATCCCTGGTACGCAAATACCCAGTGTCACTACGTCCTGAGGTAGTTGTCCCCAGTGTTGCGAGGGATGGGCCTGGCCTTGCTGCTGCGGAATTCTACAAATATTTGGACCGTTCCGTATCACCTGTCCTTCATGGAGACATTTGTGAAGAAAAATACCTTTGACCACAAGTCCATCAGGAAGTGGTCAGCACGTAGTGTCCTTGAGAGCCTTCGGGAACAGGAGAGGGCGGGTCCTGTCGAATAGTTCCCTGAGCAGACTGTCAAAGTCATTTGGCAGAATGCCCCATCGCCAGAACTTTCAAACAAACACATGACTTGGCTGGTGGGGAGAAGGGGTCTGCCAGTGAGATCCTTTATTCAGGCCCGGACTCTCCCCGCCACTGCACACTGCCCTCGAAGTGACTGTGCAGGGGATAAGACTATCACACACCTCCTTCTGGAATGTACGTATGCGAAGGAAGTCTGGAGAGGAATGCAGTGGTGTTTGTCAAGGTTCGTGCTCTGCAGCCTGTTCCCTGGGTCGTACACTGAGACGAACATCAACTGTGCCTGGAGGATCATCAACTCGGTGAAAGATGCTCTTTGGTCTACCCGAAAGCTGCTGGTTTTCCAGTTAACCCCGAATGAGTGTTGCAGACTGGCACATCTCAAGGTCCAGGACTTTGTGCTGAGGGATGCACTGAAGCTTGGAGTAGCTGCTGCCAAGGCACAGTGGGGAAACACCACTGTGTAAGGACCCTCTGCTGATGAATAAGTGGGGCCCATACAGTAATTGGGCCTTAGCTATAGGCCAAGAGACTGTCTGCAAATATAGAATATGGTGGACATCAAAGACTTAATTTGTCGTCAGTAAGTAAAAAGAGTATAGATCTGAGCAGGTTCATTAATCTTCCATGCAACCAAAGATTTATCTTCTATGAGTAAAGTATATTTTTGAAATTAAAAACAAAACCTTGTGACTCAAGAAGTGACAGCGCTTCTCATGGAGTTGTGAGATGATGGCCAGACGGCTTCAGAAAGCAGGCGCAAAGAGACCTTTCCAATTTAGCAACGCTCAGGAAATGGTCCCTCATGCAGGTTCATGCTGCTGGGTACGAAAGGTGAGACAGAGAGAGACAGTGGGGTGTAGAATGAGAACTAGAGAATTGATGATTGAATTGTTTTTTAACAATTGTTCAAAATGTTATGCTACAGATGATATTTACACAGAATGCCAGATGGCATTTGGTGAATTCAAATTGGCAGGAGGTTTCTGCAAGGATGGGTTCTGGCATCTTTTATTAACTTAGATTAGGGATCAGAAAGCCATGTTTGAGATTAGATTCCCTACAGCGTGGAAACAGGCCCTTCAGCCCAAACCGACCCTCCGAAGAGGAACCCACCCCTCCCTGACTAATGCACCCAACACTACGGGCAATTGAGCATGGCCAATTCACCTGACCTGCACATTTTTAGACTGGGGGAGGAAACCCCCTCCAGACACAGGGAGAATGTGCAAACTCCACACAGGCAGTCACCCAAGCCCAGAATCGAACCTGGTACCCTGGTGCTGTGAGGCAGCAGTGCTAACCAGTGAGCCACCATGCCGCCCTGTATCCAATATTTGCAGACAATGCAGAAATGCAGAAATAAACAATGCAGGTGGAAAAATAAAATTAAAATCAGCCTGGAGTTTTGAGTTACCAATTATGGCATTGCATGTAGCGTTTGCTGTTAATGGACTTCAGAGCTGTCCAGTAACTTGCACCTTCCCCGATCAGACCTTTTCATGAATTTAAGGACAAATCTCTTTTTAAACAAATCTGATCGATCTCGTTAAAAGGTCAACATGAAGCATTGAAATGTCTGACAAAATCTATGGTGTTTTAACATGATTTATCCGACTATCCAGACTTTCACTGTACCTATAATTGTTGAGAAGGAAATGATTCACCTGACTTTGTCAGAACAAGGAGAAGAACGATCAATATTCTCACATCTTTCAAAATTTTTGAAAACTGAATCTTGTCAAATTAGTCTGGTTTCATCCTTTATTCCAAAGCCTTCTGAATGAATCATCATTGTTTTTTGTAGTGTTGCTGGGCAGTAAGTGGGAGCGTTTCACTGGCTGTACAGCGCGGCTGTGATTCACTGAGGCTGACGTTGGGAAAGGGCTCCCCCTCTTCAGAACGAGAGTTCTAACTATATGGTAATATGTAGGTAGGTGTGTAGCATGACTCAATGTTAGCATCAAGCACCACAGCTGCACCAATACTCCCAGTGAGAGATCAAATGAAATGGCAGAACAATGAGAAATGGCCGGGCTTGTTAGTGCATGAGGTCATCCAGATTGGACCTAAAAGGCATAGATCGGATGAGAAAGTAGAAACAGAGGGAAGTCCAAAGCGGTTTTGGGGCTGGACAGATCATTAAACTCACTCAGATCGTTAAACATACTGAATAGTCATGGGCTGTATCTAGGGAACTAGAAAACACAATCATCAGAAGTTAAGCTTTGGCTGTACAAAGCCCTGGGTAGACCACACCTGGAATGGACTGCTCTGGGCAATACAGCCCAGGAAGCACCAGAGTACGTATGCCATAGAACTAACATAAGAATATAAGAACCAGGAGCAGGAGTGGGCCATCTGGCCCCTCGAGCCTGCTCCACCATTCAACAGGATCAGGGCTGACCTTTCTCATGGACTCAGCCTGTTCACCATAACCCTTAATTTCCTGACTGTCCAAACCTCTGTCTACCTTGCCTTAAAAACAGTCAATGAGGTAGCCTCAACTGCTTCACTGGGCAGGGAATTCCACAGATTCACAATCCTTTGGGAGAAGAGATTCCTCCCTAACTCACTCCTAAATCAGCTCCCCCTTATTTTGAGGCTATGCTCCCTAGTTCCATTCTCACCTGCCAGTGGAAACAACCTCCCTGTGTCTACCTTATCTATTCCCTTCATAATCTTATGTGTCTCTATAAGATCCACTCTCATTCTTCCAAATTCCAATGAGTATAGTCCCAGTCTACTCAATCTCTCCTCATAAGGCAATCCTCTCAACTCCAGAGTCAATCTAGTGAACCTTCTCTCCACCCCCTCCAGTGCCAGTACATACTTTCTCAATAAAACTCCAACAATCACAACAGTACCTGCAAAATAAATTAATTAGAAGAGATTGAACAAACTAAGGTTAAGTTGCTAGAATTTAGATGGTTAATATGTGCCTTGATTGAATTTTGCAAGATATTTTAAGGAACGTACAGGACAGATGGAGGGAAACTATTTTCAGCCAGTTGGAGTGAGGACTAGGATTCACTTGGTGAGTAAGGGAGTCAATCTTTTTATTAGAATATATATTTGTATTTAACATTTGACTAAAATCTACTGTTTCCAGTTCAAAATGTCCCAGCCTTGAGCATGGTATTACAAAGTCTCCATCAGCAGGATAGTTAAAGTTCAATATTTAAGGAAAGCAGTTGAATCCCTTTATCCCCCTAATTGGGTTCAGCTAACATTTTGTTTCAGAAACATATAAAGCCAGGTATCCCAGAGCAACGTAGGTCAGAGTCCAGTTTTGATTGGAGTGCTGGGAGTTTGGTGAAGGTGGGTAAGAATGGTGTTCCTCTGTTTGTCTTTTCTACCTTTTCACACCCTCCAGGAATGTATTCTTCCTCCAGCACAGGGGAAGTAGTTGGGTGAGTATATGTTAACTTTCTCAGGGCCATTATTTTCCTAAGGTTGAAAATAGCATATGTACCGGTGGTCAGGTTAATAGAATATATGCAGAACAGAAAACAAACTGCTGGATAAAGTAATTAAATAGTTACTCAAAACACATTAATGACGACAGGATAAGTGATGTCTCATGACTGCAGCATGTGGGAGCTCCTGGATGCTGGTGTGATTCAAGGTAAACATGTCAGCAGTGAGCGTTTGAGGAGCTTTAGCTCACTGAGATATTGGTCTGGAGGCTGAGATGTCAGGGTGAGTGGAAAGTTACCTGGATGCTTTGTACCAGGAGGCAGTCAGACTTCTCAGGGTAGTCAGTGGTCAGAGAGAGGACAGTGTGACTGCAAGTGATGTAGGGAAGGGGCTCCAGAAATTGCGATATTTTCAACTTGTTTGAACAACAATTAGATCTACTGGGAGGATGAGGTCACACAACAAAGCTATTCAAATAGAGGTGAACCCCCTCCCCCCCAAAATGGTGGTAGGTAGTGAGAGTGTCTGACGTTGTTCTCTATCGCAAAGAGTTAGAATCTGGGCGACTACATTATCTGCCCCTATGACCACAGGTTCTGTGGAGGCAGTTTGAAGATTTAGGCACTAAATTAATAAAACAGAACCTCTCAGGTAATAACCTCTGGATTATTCTCTGAGCTACCAACAAATTAGCGTAGAGCAAATAAGATGAGACAAGTGAATGTGTGGCTCAGCGTCCGGTGTTGGCGAAGTGGGTTCCAGTTTATGGAGCACTGAAAACCAGTACTGGGGAAGTGGGATCTGTGCCAGTGGGAGGGGGAATCGGTTTAGCTCAGTTGGCTGGATCGTTGGTTTGCAGAGCAATGTGCTGCCAACAGCGTCGGTTCAACTCCCATTACAGGTTTGAGGTTACCACGAAGGACTCTCCTTCTCAACCTCTTCCCTCGCCTGAGATCTGGTGGCCCTCAGGTTTAATCCCCACCAGTTGCTTCTCTCTCAAATGAGAGAGCAGCCCCTATGGTCTGGTAAGTCTTTGGCAACACAACAGCAACCAATGGAATGCTCTACAATTGAACCTTGCTGACGTTGAGATTTAAAACTAAGTTGGGGCCAGGAATTAAATTTAAATGGTAAATGTGCAATCCCCAAGAAGGGGTATATAGGACATGTCTAAGAATAAATCAACAGGTAAGGCTAGAAATTATAAGAATAATAAAAGGACAAAACTAAGGGTTCTGTACCTGATGCATGCAGCATTTGAAACAAAACAGATGAACTGAATGCAAATTGAAAAAATTAAGTACAAGGTAGCAATTTGGACTTCTGTTCACTAAGAGCTGCTTGATGCTGAGTCAGTTATTAATTTTACCAAACTCTGATTTGACATTTTGCTAGACAAAGGAACGAGTGGATATGGGACAAAGGTCAGGGTCAGGAGCTGGGACGCACATCAGAAGAGCATGGAACCAGGAATAGGAGGAGGCCATTCAGCCCCTCAAGCCTGCACCACCATCCTAGATCATGGCTGATCATCCACCTCAATACCACATTTCCATGCTATCCCCAAATCCCACCATTAATCTCAGTCTTGAATTGACTTAATTATTTCACAGTCCTCTGGGTTAGAGATTCCAAAGCTTCACCACTCTGAGTGAAGTTCCTCCCAATCTCAGTCCGCAACGGTTTCTCTTTTATTTTGAGACTGTGTCCTTCGGTTTTAGACTCCACAGCTCAGGGGAGCACTTTTCTGCGTCTATCCTGTCGATGCCTTTTAAGAGTTGAACGTTTCTGAGCTCACCTCTCATTCTCCTAAGCTGTAGAGAACGCAGGTCCAATCTCCTGTCATAGGATAGTCCCTCTATCTCAGAAGCACTCTGGTGGACTGCCACTCCATTTCCTCATGGTAATGATATCCTTCCTTAGGCATGATCTCATTGAATGGTAAAACAATCTTGAATGAATAAATGTATTAATCTTGTTCTTACAGGCACTAGTAAGGATCCTTGTATGTTAAAAGGTAACTAACTTGCAAAGAAACTGATTAGTATATGTCAATGAAACTAATAAATAGTTCTTATAGATTTAAGGTCCTTTCTTTCAGTAATTTTTAAAATCAGATTACTAAGAGTTGGAAAACCAGGCATGCTTAACAATGACAGATTTCTTTTGTATGGTAAACTGCAGTTTAGCTGTATTAACAAACTGGCACCAGCTAAATTCTCAAATGTAACTGATTAATTTTTTTGATGGTTTTTAATAAGTTCAGTTATACTGGCCATTGATTCAAGGAAGATTTTACTCATATAATGAGAGTGAAATTGTGCAGCAATTTGAACCATCAGAGCCAACGTCGTTTGGCTTCACAATTACGACGATCTAATGCATTTTCCCAGATCCTTTGGCTATGAAAGGCTGCTCATCCTTGGCCTATCTATTTTAAAATGTTCACCTGTCCATTTATTAATCAAGTCTTTTTTCACAAGTAATGAAAAATGGTGTAACACAAAAAGGAACAAGCTTGTGTTTGCGAAAAAATTAAGGATGCCTGCAGAACATCCCATTATGGCTGCATGAGGTACCAGTGGCCCAGTGACTGCAGTGAATTGAATGGTCAGCTAATTTGCTGGAAGAAAAGGAACCTTACATTTCAGACAGATACATCAAGTTACATAAGTGAAAGCAAGCGCTTGCGTAACATTGTTAGGTTTACTGCAGCACGCATCCATTTTCTGCACTTGGATTCACGCCTCTTTCACATGAGTAACCATGATAACATTACACCGATAGATCATGATATTCAATAGATATTTTTTAGCACTGTGTGTACGCGTTCTGCTCACTCCAGAGCTTTTACTAGAGCCAATGATCCATTCAATCCATGATTCTTTCCATTAACTGGAAGAGTTGCTTGCTGTGCAAAATTAATCTGTGGCTCGAAAAGTGCCTGGAGGCATTTGGGAACAGTGTAGTTACCTAGAGTCAGAGCAGGAAACCCGAGATCCAGTCCAGGTTCAGAGGTCATGCTGTGACTTGTGTCTATGGAGCCAATACCCAGGAGATCTTTTACTTTAAAGACGTTCTGGATGTGTTGTCTTTCTCGCTTACTGGAAAAGGTGAACTCCTTCAGTCCTGGAGGACGTCCTGCTGAGAATCAGTCTACCATTTTATTTAACAGCAAGCCCCAGCTTTGATGCCCAATTGGTCAATTTGACAGGCAGGTGACCATTCCCCACACACTGTGGCTTCTGACGATCATTTGGTCATGTGTACAAAGGTCTATCCCATTATCCTCTCTCTCTAGCACCAAATTCCACCCCTATAGAATCACCGATCTCTGAGTTGACTCTCAGTCTACTGCTACTGAAATCTTATGCATGCCTTTCTCCACTTGAGTCTCAGCCGAGGAGTAGGGTGAGTAGGGGGACTCAGGTTCTTCCTTCAGTCTGGCAGATCCCCAGAAATTTGAAGAACATTAACTCCAGGGCTAAGTGGATCAACACTGTTCAAGTTGCCCTTGCAAATTGGCAAGGACCCCTGTCAGCACAACATAGTTATCATAGACACTAAGCATTGTAAGTGTAATTACTGGAAACTCACAAGAAATTAATTAAAGACCTTAGTGCAATCGCTTTTCCCAAACTGGGAAGTGTAGCTGGTGATTAAGGGCTGTGGACTTTTTGCACACTGGTTATTAAGTTCGCAGCATACAGCATTCCTGAAAAAAAATAACGCATCTTTAATTCTTATAGTTCTGACAGGTTCTGAAGCTTGCGTGTGGAAAACTAGCTTCAGCATGTGCAGCCATGAAGGCAGCTGACAACATTACCACCAGGAATTTCCAAAGCATGAGGACTATTTGTGCTGAAGACCATTGACCCGTTGTCAATCTGGCAGCCCTGAAATAGGGCAAAGAGAACAACAGATGAGTATCACGAACTTCGACGGTATGTGGGGAGATAATGTAGGCTAAGCTTGAAGGAATGAGCAGGAAATGGGAAGAGGGAGGTGAGCAGGGTCTGCTGAACAAATGATTGCAGCCTTCATGGGATTTACATAAATGTATTCAGTTTTGACAGAGTAGAGGGATAAGGCCCGCGGTGATGGTTACTGGTGAAGGATGGAAGCTCTCTGGGATGACCACACAAGAACAGAGGAGAGTTTTGGCAGAATGCTTGCTGCCAGATCTGGTGATAGCTGATGAAATTGGCTGTGTAGCAGAACTGTGTCGCTTCTCAGAATGAGGATAATGCCTGCTCATGGTGGGTCTCTGCAAATGGAGTCTCTTCAGATGGCGAGGCTGCTAGAGAACGCTCCCTGCTTGCCACATGCTTATCAATAGGTAGACAATCAAGCTGCTTCACACCTTGCATGACCATCAGGTTCTGAGGTGGTAATTGAACATGATGCCTCTGGCCCAGAGGTAGGGACACTACCGCTGTACCGCAAGGCCAGCAGGCATTCAAAAGGAACAAATAAGATGTGAGAAAGTGAACAATAGGGGATGGAGGGAAAGGCAAATTATGAAGATCATGCAGTAAAGAAGGATCATGGAGGGCAATAGTTGGCCATTGAAAGTGCAATTTTAAGCACCATTTAGGAGAGTTTGTAGGGTGGCTAAAGAGATGTATATGAAATATCAGCGCTGGGAAGGCATAAGAGTTATACTTCAGAAGTCAAAATCTTTGATCAAAAGAAGGAATGCCGACAGATAATGTTGCATAAAGGACAGATGGTGAAATATAATTTGAAAACTATGCAGTAGTGAAATGATGGACAATATATAAGTGAATAGTGTTACCATCCAAATCAGGAGGTAAGGAACACTCTGAAATTAATGAGTACAGGAGAAGCTTCAGGCGTAAGTGCAATAACACCAGAACATCATAAAGCTCTTGGAGGAAAACAAATTAGAAGTGATGACAGAAACTGGTGAATATACCAAAGGATACTTTTCTAATGACTTGAAACATTCATTACCTATTAAGATGCCTTTAGAGACCTGAAGATGTATGGCTCCATCATTTGAATCGTGGGCTTTAATGGGCATTTCATTCAAGTGATCTAGAAATCGATATTCAAAGGAAATAATGAAACTTAGAATCTAGAAGCAGGAGAATCGCACTACCCACATCAGCCCTACTATGTCATTCAAAATGATCATGGCCGATCCTCTACATCAACGCCATCCACCTGATCTCACTCATTCCCACTCACACCTTTAGCTTCTAGAAATCTATCTATTTCTTTCTTTCAGTGACATAGCCTCCACAGCTTTACATGGGAGAAAATTCTAGAGGCTCACCACCTTCTGAATGAAGACCTTTCTCCCCAATTCAGCCTGCTATGGCCTACCCTGTATTCTGAGATGATGACACTGTGTTTGGAGTGGCACAGTGGCTCAGTGGTTAGCACTGCTGCCTCACAGTGCCTGGGACCTGGATTTGATCCCAGCCTCAGGTGCCTGTCTGTGTGGAGTTTGCACATTCTCCCCGTGGGCTTCCTCCCACAATCCAAAGATGTACAGGTTAGGTGGATTGGCCCATAGTGTTTAAGGATGTGTAGGTTAGTGCTCTAGTCAGGGGAAAATGTAGAGGTCTGGGTGGGATACTCTTTGGAGGGTCAGTGTGGACTTGTTGGGCCTGCATTGAATCTACGAGAAGAAAGTGAGGACTGCAGATGCTGGAGATGCTGCCCTTGCCCAAAATGTCGATTCTCCTGTTCCTTGGATGCTGCCTGACCTGCTGCGCTTTTCCAGCAACACATTTTCAGCTCTGCATTGAATCTATTCTATGTTCCAGACTCCGAGGTGGGAAAATATCATCCCTGCATCCAGACCATTCATCGTTGTTAGAATTTTATATGTTTGAAGCAGAAATTGGGCGAATACAATTAGATCTGGACTAGGAACAAGAGAGGAAAAATATAACCTACGAACAGTATTCAATAAACACTTGGATACAAACAAGAATGGTTATACAGTATATATTTGTTTCTATACTTCATTGATAAATCCTTAATCATGTTTATCACCAACGTAAGTCTGCTAAACATTGACAGAAAAGATGTGAGATTTATCCAGAGTCCACACTGGGACCAAACAGCGAGCATCAGACGGAAAGAGGGACAATTGGACGTGTTTCAAGTGGAAGTGAAGAGTCTGACCAGTCAGCAAATATCACCAAAATAATTCAACCGGTACACAGTATAAATATTCAGAGTAAAAGCTGGATGCAAGAACATAACAGTACTGACAACACAGTGCTTCTTACAGATTCAAAAGAGGCCCTCCAAAATATTATTGATAAAGTAAAACTTAGAAGCTCAAAATATTGATTGAATAGGAACATCAAAAGGACAAATGAAAGGTAGAAGTAATACTTTCGAAGAAACTTGAGTGGAGTTCAAATGGATGATGTCAGACTGGAACGAATAGATCAGCTTTTCAATTTAGGACCAATGTTAACAGAAGATAGCAAGTTGGTGCGGAAGTTACGAAAAGATAGAGATAGTCAAAAGTATCATTAAGAAGATGAAAGATGCTAACAAAGAGATGAGTCAAGCTTGTAACAAGGCAGAAACTCAAAATGTTGTGTTCTATCCACTGTTCTTGCATTTCTGAAACCTGCTTGTTATTTTCTTCTACAAATCTTTATGTGGATGTCTTTGAAATGTGGATGCTAAGGTAGCTGCTTGAAATTCCTTATGCAGACTGTAAGACAATGAAGAGGTACTGCCAATGCAAGACAGTCAGATGTGATATCTAAAACAAAGCATCAGTGTTGCAGCTGTTTGATCAAGGAGGGAGGGCTACCAAGATCTCTTCGGAGGGCAATGTGGAGGAAGTTTTAAGGGATTTTATTCAGTATAGACATGGAAGAAAACTTGGAAAAGGGTGGGATGGGGGAATGTGGATGATGATGGATACAAAGGGCTAGTCAAAAATGTTTTTCCTTCTGAACTGAAGGAAGTAGAGTCTGTCTCGTTACGGCTGCCTCCTGCCTTCTGTAAGATGGTCCTGAAAACCTACCTGTTTGAACGGACTTCTGATCATCTTTCCTGATATCTCCATATGTAGCTCAGTCTTACTTTGAAACCTTCCCATGGAAGGCTTCGATATGTTTTACTCCCTCAGAGGTGCCAAATAAATGCAGGCTGCTGTTGCTGTAGCCCTCGCAAAGTTCACATTAAGCAGTGAATGGTAAATCTGGGAATTGGAAAGAGTGGGAGTTTTCAGGCAGAACGACAGAGCTGAAGGGTGTAAAACCAGAGACTTGTGGCTAACTGACAAACGCTGTAAAAAGATACTCACTGACCTAAAAGCCGGGTCATTCAGATTGAAGAAAAATAAATGTCACGCAGGGATGCCAGAGGAAAGCCCTCTACAGAAAGAACTACCTCCGCTGTTACAGATGCCAAATACTAGCCACAGGGCCTCTTGTTCCATTCATTCTGAGCCTGCGAGTGATTCAGCTAAGATTCACCATGGCTTAGAGGAGTGAGGGCAGTTTGTTTAAAGTTAGTTTGCATCTCCCTGTCTTTAGAAAACTGATTCAATCAAGATCTTGAAAAAGACAAAGCAATTAGAGTCATAGAGCTTTATGGGCACAGGAAAAAACCCTTCAGCCCAACTCGTCCATGCCAACCAGAAATCGTAACCCTAATCTGGTCCCACCTGCCAGCACCCGGCCCATATCCCTCTAAACCCTTCCTATTCATGTGCTCACCCAGATACCTTTTAAATGCTGTAATTGTACCAGCCTCCACCACTTCCTCTGGCAGCTCATTCCATACACGTACCACCCTCTGCGTGAAAAAGTTACCCCTTAGGTCCATTTTAAATCTTTCCCCCCTCACCCTAAACCTATGCCCTCTAGTTCTGGACTCCCCTACCGTGGGAAAAAGACTCTGTCTATTTATCCTATCCATGCCCCTCATGATTTTATAAACCTCTACAAGGTCACCCCTCAGCCTCCGACGCTCCAGGGGAAAACAGCCCCAGCCTGTTCAGCCTCTCCCTGTAGCTCAGATCCTCCAACCCTGGCAACATCCTTGTAAAATTTCTCTGAATTCTTTCAAGTTTCACAGCAGCTTTCCTATCACAGGGAGACCAGAGCTGAATGCAGTATTCCAAATATGGAAGTTAGAAATCATATCCTTGATGATAAGAAATCCACAATAGGTGACTGCAACCTTTATGACTGGCAACTGACCATGCGAAATGAATTAAACAAATGGGTTTGTATACAGTGTGTGTAAGAAATCTGGAGTCCTGTGCCCACAAAGCCAATCCCCCTGATTGCCAGTGGGATCATTCAAAGTTTTAAAGGGTGAGATTGAGAGATTTTTGTTTGCCTGAGGGTATCCAGAGGGAATTGGAGTCGAGATGGGTAAATGTGGTTGAGCTACAAATCCATCGCCATCTAATGAAAGCTGAAAGAACTGGAAATGCCGTAAATCAGAGACAAAAATATAAATTACTGGAAAAACACAGCAGGTCTGGCAGATCCTGTGGAGAGAAATCAGAGTTAACATTTCGACTCGAGTGACGCTACCTCAGAGATGTTCTGAGGAAGGAGAAAGTGAGGACTGCAGATGCTGGCGATCAGAGTCAAACAGTGTGGCGCTGGAAAAGCACAACAGGTCAGGCAGCATCTGAGGAGCAGGAGAATCAACGTTTTGTGTATATGTTTCTCCCCCATCCCTATCAGGGTTTCGGAGAGACCATTCCCTCCGCGACTCCATGGTCAGATCCACGCCCCCTCCCCCGCCACCACAGGAATAGCAAAACCTGTGCTCACACCTTCACCCACCCCTCACCTCCATCCAAGGCCCCAAAGGATCCTTCCACATCCCTCAGAGTTTTATCTGCACTTCCACACATGTCATTTACTGGATCCGTTGCTCCTGATGCAGTCTCCCCCCACACTGGGGATACAGGACGCCTACTTGCAGAATGCTTCAGAGATCATCTCCGGACACCTGCACTAACCAACCCCACTGCCCTGTGGCTGAACACTTTAACTCCCCCTCCCACTCTGCCAAGGACACACAGGTGCGGGCCTCCTCCATCGCCAAACCTTTTTCCAAAGCTCCCACATCCTTCCTATAATGCGGTTACCAGAACTGTACGCAATACTCTAAGTGCAGCTGCACAGAGTTTTGTACAGCTGCAACATGACCTCATGGTTCTGAACCTCAATCCCTCTACAAATAAAAGCTAACACACTTTCTGCCTTCTTAACAACCCTATCAACCTGGATGGCAACTTTCAGGGATCTAGTTACATGGAGACCAAGACCTCTCTGCTCATCTACATTGCCAAGAATCTAACCATTAGCGCAGTACTCTTTATTCCTGTTGCTCCTTCCAAATTGAATTACCTCACACTTTTCTGCATTAAGCTCCATTTGCCACCTCTCAGCCCAGTTCTGCAGCTTCTCTATGTCCCTCTGTTAGCTACAACATCCTTCAGCATTGTCCACAACGCTACTGTGTTATTTGCAAATCTACTAACCCATCCTTCTACGACCTCATCTAGGTCATTTATACAAATGACGTACAGCAATGGACCCAAAACAGATCCTTGCAGTACACAACTAGGAGCTGAACTCCAGGATGAATATTTCCCATCAACCACCACCCTCTGTCTTCTTTCAGCTCGCCAATTTCTGATCCAAAGCACTAAATCACTCTCAATCCCATGCCTCTGCATTTTGTATGGAGTAAAGCTCGCTGGTCTATAATTACCAGGGTTGTCGCTACTCCCTTTCTTGAACAAGGGAACAACATTTGCTATCCTCCAGACTTCTGGCACTATTCCTGTAGAGAATGACAACATAAAGATCAAAGCCAAAGGCTCTGCAATCTCCTCCCTGGCTCCCCAGAGAAGCTTAGGCTAAATCCCATCTGGCCCAGGGTATTTATCTATTTTCACACTTTCCAGAATCGCTAACACCTCCTCCTTGTGAACCTCAATCCTGTCTAGTCTCGTAGCCTGTTTCTCAGTATTCTCCTCGACAGCATTGTCTTTTTCCAATGTGAATACTGATGAAAAATATTCATTTAGCGCTTCCCCTATCTACTCTGACTCCACACACAACTTCCCACGACTGCCCTTGATTGACCCTAGTCTCAGCCTAGTCATTCATTTATCCCTCATATATGTATAGAAAGCTTTAGGGTTTTCCCTGATCCTGTCCGCCAACAGCTTCTCATTTTGCCTCCTCGCTTGTCTTAGTTCTCTCTTTAGGTCTTTCCTGGCTACCTTGTAACTCTCAATCTTCATATCTCATCCTAATATAAGCCTTCTTCTTTCTCTGGACAAGAGATTTAGTAAACCATGGCTCCCTTGCTCGACCACTTCCTCCCTGCCTGACTGGTACATACTTATCAAGGACCCACAGTAGCTGTTCCTTGAATAAACTCAACATTTCAATTGTGCCCATCCCCTGCAGTCTCCTTCCCCATCCTATGCATTCTAAATCTTGTCTAATCACATCGTAATTTCCTTTTCCTCATCTGTAGCTATTGCCCTCCGGTGTTATACCTATCCCTTTCCATCGCTAAAGTAAACATAACCGAATTGTGGTCACTATCACCAAAGTGTTCACCTCCAAACCTAACACCTGGCCACATTTATTACCCAGCACCAAATCCAATATGGCCTCACCTCTCAATGGCCTGCCTACATACTGTGTCAGAAAACCATTCTGCACACATTGGACAAAAACTGACCCATCTAAAATACTTGAACTACAGTAATCAATATTTGGGAAGTTGAAGACCCCATAACAACTACCCTGTCACTCTCACTCCTATTGAGAATTACCTTTGCTGTCCTTTCCTCTACATCTCTGGAACTATTCAGAGGCCGAAAGAAAGCTTCCAACAGGGTGACCTCTCCTTTCCCGTTTCTAATTTCAGTTACCTCAGTTGACGAGTCCTCAAATATCCTTTCTGCAGCTGTAATACTGTCCTTGACTACAAATGCCACATACCCCACCTCTTTTAGAATCTTCTCTGTTCTTACTGAAGCATCTAAACACCGGAACCTGCAATAACCATTCCTGTCCCTGTTCTACCCATGTCTCTGAAATGGCCACAACATTGAAGTCCCAGGTACCAACTCATGCTGCAAGTTCACCCACCTTATTCCGGATGCTCCTGGTGTTGAAGTAGACACACTTCAAACCAACCTCTTGCCTGCCGGTGCCCACTTGCGAGCCTGAAACCTTATTTCGGACGTCCCTACTCTCAACCTCCTCTATACTCAAAACTACAATTTAGGTTCCCATCCCCCTGCTAAATTAGTTCAAACTCACCTGAAGAGCATTAGCAAATATCCCCCCCAGGATATTGGTACCCTTCTGGTTCAGGTGAAGACCATCCTGTTTGTAGAGGTCCCACCTCCCACAGAAAGAGCCCCAATTACCCAAGAATCCAAAACCCTCCCTTCTGCACCATCCCTGTAGCCACGTGTTCAACTCCTCTGTCTCCCTATTCCTCGCCTCACTAGCACGTGGCACGGGCAACAAACCAGAGATACCGATTCTGTTTGTTCTAGCACTAAGCTTCTACCCTAGCTCCCTGAATTTCTGCCTTGAATCCCCATCTTTCTTCCTACCCTTACTGTTGGTGCCTATGTGTGGACCACGACTTGGGGCTGCTCCCCCTCCCCCTCAAGGATCCTGAAAACATGACCCAAGACATCATGAACCCTGGGAGGCAACACAACAACCGTGAGTCTCTCTCATTCCCACAGAACCTCCTGTCTGTCCCCTAACTATGGAGTCCCCAATGACTAATGATCTGCTCCTCTTCCCCTTCCCTTATGAACAACAGGGACAGACTCTGTGCCAGTCCCCTGTGCCAGACACCTGTGCTTACCCTGGTAAGTCGTTCCCCCCACCCCACCCCCACTCCCACTCCCCAATCACCCCAAAAGTATCCAGAACTGTAGACTTGTTATTGAGGAGAACGGCTACAAGGGATCTCTGGGCGAAAGTGAGGACTTCAGATGCTGGAGATCAGAGTCAAGATTAGTGTGGTGCTGGAAAAGCACAGCAAGTCAGGCAGCATCCGAGGAGCAGGAAAATTGATGTTTCGGGCAGGAGCCCTTCATCAGGAATGTGGATGGGAAGCTCATTCCTGATGAAGGGCTTTTGCCCAAAACATCGATTTTCCTGCTCCTCGGATGCTGCCTGACCTGCTGAGTTTTTCCAACAATTTCTATTTTTGTCTATGATCTAAAGAGATGCTGCCACAAGATCTCTTTGGATTGATATGCAACTGAGCATTGAGTTACAGAAGTTTGGGATGATATGTAATGGTTGCACGAGACCATTAGTAGGGCCATATTTGGAGTACTGCATACAATTATGGCCGCCCTGCTGTTGTAAGGATGCCATTAAACTGGAAAGGCTATAACAAAGGTTTACAAGTATGTCATCAAGACTGCAGAGTTTGAGTTATAAAGAGAGGCTGGACAGACTGGGACTTATTTCATTGGCTTTTAGGAGGCTGAGGGGAGATCTTACAGAGGTTTATAAAATCATGAGGGGCATGGATAAGGTGAATAATCTTTTCCCCAGGGTATGGGAGTCCAACACTGGAAGGCGTAGGTTGAAGGTGAGAGGGGAAAGATTTAAAAGGGACCTAAGGGGCGACTTTTTCACACAGCGGGTGGTGCGTGTATGGAATGAGCTGCCAGAGGAAGTGGTGGAGGCTGGTACAATTACAACAATTAAAAGACAATTAGACAGTTAAATGTGTTATGGACTAAGCCAGACCACACAAAACATTCTTAAGCAGGCAGCCCCAGACCATAACTTTGCTATTTATTTCAGTAAGTGTACACTGAAAATTATCCAGAATAAGCTAGCTAGGTTGACTACTAGATTTTAAAACAGACAAAAATTTATTCACCAAGTTACATAATGAAACATAAAGAACAGAATAAAGAACCCCTACAGAACTCAGCCTATCCAACTAGACTTAATTATGCTGTTCCGAATATACACAACAGTCCCAATAAGCAAACTCCATTTAAAACCCAGTATAAATGGAACACGTGCTTACAGGTTGATGTTGAAGAGCAGAAAAGAGAGAGAGTTTTCACACCGTTCCCTGTTGAACTCCTCAAGTCTGAACTAAAATTGCTCAGCCCAGCTAAAGAGCTGAACACTCCTCTTTCATTGTACAGGTCACTTCTAAAACGTGACCACATGATCATAATAAAGGGGCACCAATTTAAGATTGAGATGAGGAGGAATTTCTTCTCCCAGAGGTCTGAGAGTCTTTGGAGCTCCTTGCCACAGAGACCTGTGGGGGTAGCGGCCTGGAGTATATTTAAGGCTGAGATAGATTCTTGATCAGTAGGAGAATTAAGGGTTCGGTGTAAAACACAGGAAAGAGGATGTCAGGAATGTCAGATCAGCGACGATCCAATTGACTAGTGGAGCAGGCTCAAGGTGCCAAATCACCTCTTCCTGTTCCTATTTCTTACTGTCTTATGATCCACCTGGTGGGAATATGAGTAACTGCGACCCTTGACATCAAGGCCACATTTGCTCAGTTGCAGCCATCAAGGAGCCCTGGCAAAACTGGAATCAATGGGTAACAGGAGACAAACTCTCCACTGGTTGGAGTCATACCTGACACATAGGAAGATGGTGGTGGTTGTTGGAGATCAGTCATCTTAGTTCCAGGACATCTCTGCAAGAGTCCCTCAGGGTAGTGTCCTAGGCTCAAACACCTTTAGCTTTATTTCAACCAGAGAGTGGGTGAACCTATGGAATTCATTGCCTCAGAAGGCTGTGGAGGCCAGGTCATTGAGTATATTTAAGACTGAAAATCTGTTGCTGGAATAGCGCAGCAAGTCAGGCAGCATCTGAGGAACAGGAGAATCGACGTTTCGGGCATAAGCCCTTCTTCAGGAATCTTTAAGACTGAGATAGGTAGGTTCTTGATAATCAAGGAGATCAAAGGTTACGGGGTGAAAGTGGGAGAATGGGGTTGAGAAACTTATCAGCCACAATTGAATGGCGTAGCAGACTCAGTAGGCAGAAAGGCCTAATTTCTGCTCCTATGTCTTATGGTTTTATGTTTCATGAATGACTTTCCCTCCATCATAAGGTCAGGGATGGAGATGTTAACTGATGATTGCACAATGTTCAGCACCATTCTCAACTCATAGAAATATACAGCATGGAAATAGACTCTTCAGTCCAACTCGTCCATGCCAACCAGACATCCTAAGTAAATCTAGTCCCATTTACCAGCACTTGGCACATAGCCCTCAAAACCCTTCCTATTCATATACCTATCCAAATGCCTTTTAAATATTGCAATTGTACCAGCCTCCACCACTCCCTCTGGCAGCTCATTCCATACACGTACCACCCTCTGCGTGAAAACGTTGCCACTTAGGTCCCTTTTGTACCTTTCCCCTCTCACCTTAAACCTATGCCCTCTAACACTGGACTCCCCCCACCCCAGAGAAAAGACCTTGCCTAGTTATCCTATCCATGCCCCTCATGATTTTATAAACCTCTATAAGATCATCCCCCAGCCTCCGACGCTCCAGGGAAAGCAGCCCCAGGCTATTCAGCCTCTCCCTATAGCTCAAATTCTCCACCCTGGCAACATCGTTGTAAATCTTTTCTGATCTCTTTCAAGTTTCACAACATCTTTCCGTTAGGAAGGAGACCAGAATTGCATGCAATATTCCAAAAGTGGCCTAACTAATGTCCCTATACAGCCACAACATGACCTCCCAACTCCTGTACTCAATACTCTGACCAATAAAGGAAAGCATACCAAATGCCTTCTTCACTATCCTATCCATCTGCGACTCCATTTTCAAGGAGCTATGAACCTGCACTCCAAGGTCTCTTTATTCAGCAACACTCCCCAGGACCTTTCCATTAAGTGTATAAGTCCTAGTCTGATTTGCCTTTCCAAAATGCAAAATCTCACATTTGTCTAACTTCAACTCCATTTGCCATTCCTCGGCCCATTGGCCCATCTGATCATGATCCCACTGTACTCTGAGGTAACTTTCTTCACTGTCCAGTACACCTCCAATTTCGGTGTCATATGTAAACTTATTAACCACACCTCCTACGTTCACATCCAAATCATTTATATGAATGACGAAAAGTAGTGAACCCAGCACCGATCCTAGTGGCACACCACTGGTCACAGGTCTCCAATCTGAAAGGTAACTCTCCTCCACCACCACCCTTCAAGCCAGTGCTGTATCCAAACGGTTAGTTCTCCCAGCATTCTATGTGATCTAACCTTGCTAACCAGTCTCCCATGAGGAATCTTGTTGAATGCCTTACTGAAGTCCATATAGATCACATCCACTGCTCTGCCCTCATTAATCCTCTTTGTTACTTCTTCAAAAAACTCAATCAAGTTTGTGAGACATGATTTCCCACACACAAAGCCATGTTGACTATCCCTAATCAGTCCTTGCCTTTCCAAATACATGTAGATCCTGTCCCTCAGGATTCCCTCCAACAAATTGCCCACCTAACATCAGGCTCACTGGTCTATAGTTCCCTAGCTTCTCCTTACCATCTTTCTTAAATGGTGGCACCACGTTTGCCAACCTCCAATCTTCCAGCACCTCACCTGTGACTATCGATGATACAAATAGCTCAGCAATGGGCCCAGCAATCACTTCCCTAGCTTCCACAGAGTTCTCGGGTACAGCTGATCAGGTCCTGGAGATTTATCCAGCTTTATGTGTTTCAAGACATCCAGCACCTCCCCCTCTGTAATATGGGCATTTTTCAAGATGTCACCATCTATTTCCCCACATTCTATATCTTCCTTCTCCACAGTAAACACTGATGCAAAATACTTGTTTAGTATCCCCCCCATCTCCTATGGCTCCACACAAAGGCTGCCTTGCTGATCTTTGAGGGGCCCTATTCTCTCCCTAGTTACCCTTTTGTCCATAATGTATTTGTAAAAGCCCTTTGGATTCTCCTTAATTCTATTTGCCAAAGCTATCCTGTGTCCCCCTTTTTGCCCTCCTGATTTCCCTCTTAAGTATACTCCTACTGCCTTTATACTCTTCTAAGGTTTCACTTGATCTATCCTGTCTATACCTGACATATACTTCCTTCATTTTCTTGACTAAAACCTCAATTTCTTTAGTCATCCAGCATTCTGTACACCTTCCAGCCTTGCCTTTCACCCTAACAGGGATATACCGTCTCGGGACTCTCGTTATCTCATTTCTGAAGGCTTCCCATTTTCCAACTGTCCCTTTACCTGCAAAAATCTGTCCTCAATCAACTTTTGAAAGTTTTTGCCTAATACCATCAAAATTGGCCTTCCTCCAATTTAAAACTTTAACTTTTGGATCTGGTCTATCCTTTTCCATCACTATTTTAAAACCAGTAGAATAATGGTCACTGGCCCCGAAGTGCTCCCCCATCGACACCTCAGTCACCTGCCCTGCCTTATTTCCCAAGAACGGGTCGGGTTTTGCCCCTTCGCTAGTTTCTGAATCAGGAAATTTTCATGTGTGCACTTGACAAATCCCTCTCCATCTAAACCCTTAACACTTCCTGATGAAGAGCATATGCTCAAAACGTTGATTCCCTTGTTCTTCAGATGCTGCCTGACCTGTTGTGCTTTTCCAGCACCACACTCTCGACATTATGGCAGTCCCTGTTTATGTTTAGAAAATTAAAATCCCCAACCATAACCACCCTATTATTCTTACAGATGACTGCGATGTCCTTACAAATGTGTTTCTCAATTTCCCACTGGCTGCTGGGGGATGGGTTCTATAGTAGAATCCCAATAAAGTCATCATCCCTTTCTCATTTCTCAGTTCCATCCAAATAACTTGCCTGGATGTTTTCTCAGGAATATCCTCCCTGACTCCTCAGATGTGGAGCAGTTTATGACCAAATGCGACAAGATCTGGAATATCTAGGTTGGGGTTGATAAGTAGCAAGTAACATTTGTCCAACACAAGTGCCAGACAATGTCAAGAGAGAATCTCACCGTCACCATCACCGAATCCACTACTGTCAGTCTCCTGGGAGTAACCAGTGACCTGAAATTGAATTGGGCTAGCTATTAGAGAGGTATGAGCCAATGCTGCCAAATGGGACTAGATTAATTTAGGATATCTGGTCGGCATGGATGAGTTGGACTGAAGGGTCTGTTTTCGTGCTGTCTATCTCTACGACTCTTTGACTCTATTTAAATGCTGTGACTGCAAGGCTCGGTCAGAGGTTAGGAATTCTGCAGCGAGTAACTCAACTGTGATCTTCATAATCCATCCCACCCCCCCTTACCTCCCAAAGGAGCCTTCCACATCCATCAAAGTTTCACCTGCACTTCCACGAAAGTCATTTATTGTATCCGTTGCTCCTGATGCGGTTGCCTTTACATCGGGGAGACGGGACGCCTTCTCGCAGAGCACTTTAGAGAGCATCTCTGGGACACCCACACCAATCGACCCCACCACCCCGTGGCTGAACATTTCAACTCCCCCTCCCACTCTGCCATGGATGTGCCGATCCTGGGCCTCCTCCATTGCCACTCCCTCACTACCCAATGCCTGGAGGAAGAATGCCTTATCTTCTGCCTCGGGAATCTTCAACCCCAAGACATCAATGTGAACTTCACCAGTTTCCTCATTTCCCCTCCCCCCACCTCACCCCAGTTCCAACCTCAGCATTGTCATCATGACCTATCCCACCTGTCAATCTTCCTTCCCATCAATCAGCTCCACCCTCCTCTCCGACCTATCACCTTCACCCCCACCTCCATCCACCATTGCACTCTCAGCTACCTTCCGCCCAGCCCCACACCCTTCCATTTATATCTCTCCCTCCTGATGCTCCCAGCCTCATTCCTGATGAAGGACTCAACATTTAAGAGGCATTTCGATGGGTCTATGAATAGGAAGGGTTTGGAGGGATATGGGCAAGGTGCTGGCAGGGGGGACTAGATTGGTTTGGGATATCTGGTCGGCATGGACGGGTTGGACTGAAGGGTCTGTTTCCGTGAAGGACATCTCTATGACTCTATGACCCCATCCCAAAATGTCGATTTTCCTGCACCTCAGATGCTGCCTAACCTGCTGTGCTTTTCCAGTAACACACTCTCAAGTGTGATCTTCATAATGCCTGGCCCTCACCTGCAAGATACATACAAACGTTGGAACATACACAGCAAGAGCAGAAGCAGATCATTCGAGCCTGCTTCGCCATTCATTAAGATCATGGCTGACCCCTGTTTGTGTATTGGAATCCACATTCCCATCTATTCTGATAACTCTGATCCTCCTGCCTCTCCAAGCATTCATACATTGTTGGTGTTAAAATTATTGAAATCACTCCTTCTAAAGGACATTAACAACATCCGGTGAAGTTAAGCTCAGTGTATAAGAGCTGGCTGGATTGGGTCCTTGTGGTAGAGGGCCAGGAGGCATGGGTTCAAGTCCCACCTGGTCCAGAGTGTGTTATACCCTCACTGAACAGATTGATTAAAAATATCTATTAAGAGCTGGATGAGGCAAAAGTACTTCTTCACTCAAAGGGGATTGAACCTATCCAATCCTCAAGGCTAAACAGCATTTAATTCTCCCTAAGGTCCTGAACAATATCTACCAAGAAACAAAAGTGGTCAAAATTATGGACCGTGCTGTGACTGCACGAGGAGGCCAGAGGCTGGAAATTCAGTGGTGAGTAACTCCTCAGAGTGTCTCCTCAGAGCCCATCTACAATGCGGTGGTCAGAGGTACGATGGTCTACTTGCTGAAGCAGCTAGTCACCATCCAAGACAAAGCGAGCAGCTCGATTGACACTCCATCCACAACTCAAAAACATTCACTTCCTTTACCACCGATGGACAGCAGCAACTCGCCAAGGATCCTCTGACAGCAAGTTCCAAACCAGCAAACTCCTCAGAAGGACAAGGACAGCAGACTCAAATGGATACCAACACCTATATGTTCCCCTCGCTGTCATACCCCATCGTAACTTGAAGGCACTTTCATCATTTCTCATCATTCTTGAACCAAACAGCACTGTAGATGTACCAACCCACATCGACTGCAGTTCATGAAGACAGGGTCACCAGCATCTTCTCAAGTGCAGTTAGAAACAGGCACCAGAAAACCTTGAATTAAATTGAATTGAATTGAATTTATTGTCACGTGTACCAAGGCACAGTGAAAAGCTTTATTTTGTGAGCAATACGGGCAGATCACAGAGTTAAGTAGCATAGATAGTAAATAATAAGTAAACAGCAGCAAAAAACAAAAACACAGATACAGGTGAATGTTAAAAGTGTGTGAGTCCACCCAGTACTCTAACAACAGTAAGGTAGAAACTGTTTTGAAACCGGTTGGTGTGTGTGTTCAGGCTTCTGTACCTTCTCCCCAGTGGTAGAGGTTGTAGAAAAACATTGCCAGGGTGGGATGGATCTTTGAGAATGCTGGCGGCCTTTCCTTGACAGCGGGGTCTGGTAGATGGATTCTACAGATGGGAGGTTGGCCTTTGTGATTGTCCGGACCGCGTTCACCACTCTCTGTAACCATCTCCGATCTTGAATGGTACAGTTTCCATACCAGGTAGTGACACATCCAGATAGAATCTTGCCATCAATACCCACATCGCATGGATTTCCCTTAAAGCACAATCTGCTCGTTATCATAATCCTGACTGTGGGACTTTGCTCTCTGCAGAACGGCTGCCTCGTTACCTGTCTTGAACTTTTGATTGCACGTCGAAATTAAAACATTCATGAATTGGCTTGAGTTCGTGAAACATACTTTAAGACACACAAGCTATTGCTCTCTGTCTAAAATGTTGGAAAAGAGAAAGAGATTTCTGAGGGCTCAATCTATCACAATCGAGGAATCATTGTGCATCAGTGTCAATCCACAGGACTGAATTAAAGAAACCAAGTATCATCTGCATATTTAAAAAACACAGTAATTTTGACCCAGTCAAATAGACTCATTAGTATAACTTCTGTAACAGATAAAATAATGTAATTCATTCAAAAGCTAGAATTGTATCTGTTTGACAATAACTTGCTGAGTATTAGCCAGTGTAGAATGAATGATCCTGGTTGCTAAGAGACCTTACAGGTTTTGAAGACTCAATAGACAAATTAAATAATGGAATATCTTGTTTCAACTTTCAAAAAGGCCTTGGGACAACATGCTGGCTGAAAGTATTCTAAAAAAAACACAGCTACAGGCGTTAACCATGGGTTGAGAGTGCTGCGGAAAGATATAAGTGCTTAGTCAACCTGTGATTGATGGATTTCAAAACATTGAATAAAATGGAGGGAAGCAACGTGGAGGGAGGGGGGAGTGGGAACTGTAAACAGGTCACACAGGGGCACATTTCCCTATCGCTAGCTGTTTTGGTAGAGCATCTGCAAGCACTCACTCATAACAGCTGGCTTATGCAAATTGAGATCATAAAATCGACATAAAATTACTCAAATTAAAATGCTGCAATCAGCATAAATGAACAATCATTGCTTTCACAGGTACTGTTTGGTAGAATTAAACTGGGTAACAACACTTGTTTAATTCTCATAGCAAACTCTCTTGAACAACACGGAGTTAGATTGGATTAAGTCACACAATCCCATGCCTGCTCCCCCAGAAATGGATGCGGTGATTACAGTACACGATCCACGGGGGCCTGCTGAATGCAGGGAAGGCTGCACATTACATCGGTACTTTCAGTGATTGTTGCCGGCAATCAGCGCTCCTCCCGCAAATCATTTGCGACGTGCAGAAATCGGGGACCACAGTCCTGCTGCTGCCATTTAAAGGCACCTTGGGCGTTTTAAAGAGGAGGCGCATTATACCTACCAGATGGGCACCTTTTGTGAGCTTAGTTCGTGTAAGATTGAACAACATGCAAGCGAGATTAGCAATAAAGCTCTCTGATAGTGTACAAAAGATGAGGAGAGCAGGAGAAGGATCATGAGATTAGATTAGATTCCCTACAGTGTGGAAACAGGCCCTTTGGCCCAACCAGTCCACACCGACCCTCCGAAGAGTAACCCACCCAGACCCGTTTCCCTTTGACTAATGCACTTAACACGATGGGCAATTTAACATGGTCAATTCACCTGACCTTAACATCTTTGGACTGTGGGAGGAAACCCACGCAGACACAGGGAGAATGTGCAAACTCCACATAGACAGTCGCCCGAGGCTGGAATCGAACCTGGGTCCCTGGCGCTGTGAGGCAGCAGTGCTAACAACTGAGTCACCGTGCCGCCCATATCTAACGAAGAGGACCACATCACTGAGACGTAATAACTAACACACATACTTTTGGTCTTGCAAGAGAAGGTAGCAGCACTGAGCAGGAGGCGGACTAGTTACCCTCATGAAGGAGATGGTGCTGACTATCATGGGAAGGGTCATTGGAGAGGATAATTGAATACCCTCTTACTCCCTTCCCACTCCCAATTTCTCCTGATTCTCAACCTACAGATGTTTCAAACGCCCACATTTCTTTCTCCTCATCCCTCCCTGTAAATCAATCCAGCCCTCGTCCCTTTTACACTTCAGAGAAGAGAGAATGAGGACTTGCTCATTCGGGAGAGGAAGAAGACCAGTGAGAATGAAGAGACACCATCACTTGAGTTTTACCAGAGATTGATGCTGCATGTATTTTAAGAGGCTATGATACAGGAGCCTGTTTACACCTGAGACACCAAACACAAGTGTTCAGGAGCTTGGATAAGAAGGAAAGGATTATCCAGATACTGCTCTCCTGAAGGTGATGTCTTTTGGAACTCAGAGTAATAGAATGCCAGTTAAGCGGACAAAGGGATGGATGAAAGTATTCCAGAGGGAAAGAAAAGCTGATAATGGGCACTGTGAGTAGGAGAAAATGAAAGCAGCCCATATGATGACAGGACCTGGGGTGTGGGATGGGTAAAGAACATGAAAGGAGGTGCTCAGCTTCTAAAATTATTAAACTCTATATTGATTCCTGAAGGCCACGGAGATAACCAGCCAGGAAATGAGATGTCTGAACAGCTTTTCTATCTCCTTTACCCACCCTCCATGCCCCTGGATCTGTGGGATCATAAGCTGTTTTCTGTACAGACTATTTGTGCTGACTCATTGACTTCATTATCAGCTTTTCTCCTTCCCTGGCTTACTCTCAGCCATCCCTTTGTCCATCTAGCTGTTTTCTTCTCTCTCTGGGTTCCACTTCCACCAATCTGCTCACTCATCTTCTTCAAACTCCACCACCCCCCCCCCCCACCCACCCCAACAGCATCAGCATAAATCCTGCCATTTCCTAGTTACTATCTGTCCTGAAGAAGGGTCACTGGACTCAAAATGTTATCTCTGATTTCTCTCCACAGATGCTGCCAGATCTGCTGAGTTTCCCCAGGTATTACAGTTTTTGCTTCAGATTTCCAGCACCCTCGTTGTTTGTTTTATTGTAGACAGGGCCTGTTCCCATGCTGGATGACTCTATGACTCTAAGAAGGCTGGTGGGTGTACAGAGTCGATAAAGTGTAGTGCTGGAAAAAGCACTGCAGGTCAGGCAGCATCTGAGGAGCAAGAGTCGGTGGTTTGGGCAGGGGGGGGCTGAGAAATAAATCAGGGAAGGAACTCCCAAGTACCGATGAAGGGTTAAGCCTGGAACGTTGACTCTCCTGCTCCTCAGATGCTGCCTGACCTGCTGCGCGCTTTCCAGAGCCACACACTTTATCGACTCTGACTTCTCCGGTATCTGCAGTCCTCACTATCTCCTGGTGGGTGTACACACTGGTGTTTGGGAACGCTGGTGCAAGGCCAGGGAGCAGGAAGGAACCCAGCATTGAGCTCGGATCGCCGGCCTTTTGAACAAGGATTGGGTTGCTGTCTCCATGAGAATGACTGTGCACCATGCAGTGATTGTGCCGGAGTGGCACTGCCATGGCTCTGAATGCCAATACTTATAGAGACTTCAAAGGCATCACAGTAGTCCTCTCGCTGAAGGAGCAACATTCTTGCTGCCAACTCTGCCAGTGTCCCCGCTAGTGCCCAGACTGTCTGAAACCCAGGCCCAGGACTGGTTAATTTTGAACCTCTCCACTCCATTGAAAATTGTCAACAGCCATTGGGCAGATACTTCACTGGAGCATGACGCTAGACAATACCTTAATGATAGGGATTAAGGTTTTCACAAGAATTATGAATTCCAATTTTTTTTGTGTGTGTTACAAAATTTTAAAGTTGGATTGAGCCACACACCTTCTGGTGATTTTCTTTCTGGGTTCTCAGAAGGAGGATGCTGGGACGGTCAGTAACAGCGAAGAGGAATCTGTTTGTGAATAAAGAGTCACGGTCATCTTTTTTACCGCCTTGTACTTGACAAACTCTTTGATCACCTGGAGTCTGGACAGAAAACAACTGTGTGTGAGGTGGTTGTGTTTGCACACCCTCTGCTTTGCACTGAACGTTCCCTTCTCCTCTTGCCTGGATGGGACTCGGAAGATCCATTTGCTCGCAATGTCCAGATTGTGAGCCATTCCCCAACACCGTTCGATAGTGCTGCAGGACACCTCCACAGCTCTGCAGGTAGGGGAGGTCTGAGAGTCCCGCTGGATAGGAGTCATGGGCCATGCCATAAGCAGATAACAGCCACCAGCGTTTGCACTGTCGGAATGGGAGGGCTGCAGATGCTGGAGAGTCAGGGTCGAAATGTGTGGCGCTGGAAAAGTACAGCCGGTCAGTCAGCATCCGAGGAGCAGGAGAGTCGACATTTCTGACGTAAGCCCTTTGTCAGGAATGTGGTCAGGATGGGTCAGATACAGAAGGCACAAAGGACTGTTGCATTATGAAAGCTATCAGCCACTTACTTACACAGCGTACTGTCTGCAGTCTTCCACCAATGGCGCATCGAACAGCTGGAGAATTCGCATTGGGCATTAATTAGGCCGTCGACACCACGGATATACCCACAACCTGAGCTGACCCATTTGCA
The DNA here is from genome assembly GCF_004010195.1 of Chiloscyllium plagiosum. Taxonomy (NCBI): domain Eukaryota; kingdom Metazoa; phylum Chordata; class Chondrichthyes; order Orectolobiformes; family Hemiscylliidae; genus Chiloscyllium; species Chiloscyllium plagiosum. The sequence goes on from NC_057721.1 coordinate 6,929,471, forward strand.
CACTCCATCCAGTTGTCTCTGAAGAGAGAGACTGAGATGAAATGGTCTCTCTGCATCGACACCCTCAGGGCCCTCTTTTGTAGTTCTGAGCTGCATACTGTGAGATGCTGCTGACATCTCCAGCAGCAGCCCCAAAAACCTAAAATTCATGATCACCGCCACCTCGATAGCTGCTGCCTCTTGGAGCTGCTTTGTGGTTGTAGCTGTCGCTGTAGCAGCTGGCAGAGTTCAGCCATGTCCTGATCTGTAAAGGGATGGTCTCACACATAGGAATCCCAAACTCTGCCAGCAAGCTATGGCCTGTGGAGGGAAGATTTCTAGAAATGTTGAGGCCAGTGACAGTTGTGGACATAATGACCTAATGTTCTGTAGTGGAATCATGATCTAAATGTTTCATAGGAGAAGATATTGGTGAGTTAGTGTTGGTTTCTGCTTTTGTTCCTTTTGGTTTCTCTGTTCTTAATTTTCATTTCGTGTGTTGCTTTTGTTTCCAGTTGCAGTATTTAGCTTTTGAATAGAAAAGTACTCTCTTGCAAAACCGCATTCTCAGGATGTCCACGTTAAGTCAAGTGAAGAAATTGCTCACGAGAGATTCCGGGTGAATTTGGCTTCCTGCTGAAATCATTTCCCCCACTCCACCACCACCACCACCCCCTCCCTCCTCCTCCCTCTTCTCGCAGATTGTCCTGCTCAGAAGCATCTCTCTTATTCTCCCAGTATGACTCAAATCCAGGATGAAGTTCCTAACAGGCCATCCAAGCTTGGACGCAATTTATTTCAGCGCAAGATTTTAAGTGGACTAAGAACTTCAGCAACAGCCAAACCACTGCTAATAAATTATACAAACTGTAGCTAAGAATCTGAAAACTCTAAAGCATACAGAAACCAACATCAATAGACATAATTGAGCACAAATTTGTAAACAGGTTATAAGTCCTTCATAAAGTGCTAACAAAAAACTGCCTTCATTCTGTCTAAGTTGCTTTCAGCCATTTGGGGTTGAAACAGAACTTTGATTTGATTTGATTTATTATTGTCACATGTTCCAAAGTACAGTGAAAAGTTTTGTTTTGCATGCAGTACAGGAAGATCATACCAAAGATCAGAGGGTGTTTGAACAGGGCGAGGAATGCTAAGTTACGGTTGCAAAGAAGGTGCACAAAAAGCAAGGTCAGCATTAGATTTGAAATGTCAGAGGTCTGCTGACAGCAGGGAGGTTCTTGAACCTGTTGTCTGTGTGTTTCAGCTTATGTATCTTCTGCCTGAAGGAAGAGATTGGAAGAGATTATAACTGGGGTGGGAGGGGCTGTCTTTCCATGGCATTGAGAAGTATAGATGGCTTTGGCTGGAGTCTGCAGTTGGAAAATGACAGTGGGTGGTATCAGGCCTGCGTCGTCCTCTCATCATGTTACTGGTGGTCATGAAGCACATTAACGTGGTTGATGTCCAGTTCACTTCCTGTAGGATGTCTGTGTGCTTATCCAAATCCCCATTTTCAAGTCTTATCTGGCTGCACAGCATCTAACAATCTAATTACAGTAAGTCTGCAGTAGTGAGTAGAGTGGGTTCTTTCTTGTTTATATGTTTTATTGAGGTATGTCTCTTGAATAAACTTAAAATATAAGCCATAAGTATTAATTTAACCTGGAGCAGTGTTTTGTAGAGGAATAAGACAGTGCTATTTTCTGGGTTTGTAGATTGGAAGAAGCAATAATGGCCCTTAGTAGAGTGATATGCTTTTTTTGTCAGATGAGAGTTGAGGGAGAGTTTACGGGTTACTGAGGATTATATCTGCAATACATGCTGTTGTTCATGAATCCTATCAGATCAAATGGATCTGTTGGAGAGACAATTAGAGGCAATGAGGAATTTACAAGAGCAAGGGGATGTGATGGATGGCAGTTATAGGAAGGGGGGAAAGTCTCAGATACAGTCACACAGATGGGTTAACTCCAGGAAGGGTAAGAGAGGTAGGCAGGTAGTGCAGGAGTCTTCTGTGGCTATCCCCATTTCAAACAGGTATGCTGTTTTGGAAAATGTAGGGGGTGATGGATTCTCAGGGGAACGTAGCACAAACAGCCAAGTTTCTGGTATTGAGACTGGCTCTAATGCAATGAGGAGTACGTCAAGTTCCGAGAGATTGATTGTGTTAGACGATTCTCTAGTCCGAGGTACAGACAGACGTTTCTGTGGCCAGCAGAGAAAAAGCAGAATGGTGTGTTGCTTCCCTGGTGCCGGGATCAAGGATATTTCAGAGAGGGTGCAGAATGTTCTCACGGGGGAGAGGGGCCAGCAAGAGGTCATTGTCCACATTGGAACTAATGACATAGGAAGGGAAAAGGTTGAGATTCTGAAGGGAGATTACAAAGAGTTAGGCAGGAATTTAAAATGGAGGTCCTCGAGAGTAGTAATATCTGGATTACTCCCAGTGCTGCGAGCTAGTGAGGGCAGGAATAGGAGGATAGAGCAGATTCACATTTTTGGATCATTGGAAGCTCCTTTGGGGTAGAAGTGACCTGTACAAGAAGGACGGATTGCACCTAAATTGGAAGGGGACTAATATACTGGCAACGGGGACAGCAGGGAACAGAAGTGAGTCAAACAGTCAGGGCTGGCAGGGACAAGGTAGGACTAATAAATTAAACTGCATTTATTTCAATCCAAGGGGCCTAATAGGGAAGGCAGATGAACTCAGGGCATGATTAGGAACATGGGTGTGGGATATCATAACAATTATAGAAACATGGCTCAGGGATGGACAGGACTGGCAGCTTAATGTTCCAGGATACAAATGCTACAGGAAGGGTAGAAAGGGAGGCAAGAGAGGAGGGGGAGTGGCATTTTTGATAAGGGATAGCATTACAGCTGTACTGAGGGAGGATATTCCTGGGAATACATCCAGGGAAGTTATTTGGGTGGAACTGAGAAATGAAAAAGGGATGATCACCTTATTGGGATTGTATTACAGACCCTCCTAATAGTCAGAGAGAAATTGAGAAATAAATTTGTAAGGAAATCTCAGCAATCTGTAAGAATAATAGGATGGTTATGGTAGAGGATTTTAACTTTCTAAACAGGGAACCATATGGTCATAAGATGGGGGTTGGGGGGGGTGTGGTGGTGGTGGAGGGGGATGCTGTTTGGAGGGACAGTGTGGGCTCAAACGGCCTGCTTCCACACTGTCGGGATTCTATGATTTGGGTCCCCTATTCATTTTACTGTTCCTCAGTGTTGACTATTTTCCTCCTATTTAGAAAAGGTTGAAGACATTTCCCTATCTGTAAAAGGTGTAATAAAATTAGAAATGAAAAAAATCAACTTTCAGTTATTTTTTATCGAGATACACCACATTTAATCATTTTTAAGACTTGACTTTGAATTTCACCTTTTCTTCAAAAACAGGCATCTCTTGGTAACCAGGTGGTTCCAGATAACTGCAGGTCTTGGTGGCTTGGATTCATTTCAGAGAATCAGCTGACTGCTCTAACCGCTGGGTGTTCTGTTCGAATGGTGTTAACATTCTTCGAGTTGGGGTTTGGATTTTCAGTTGAGGTTCGTCTACTTTGGAAGAAGCAGCTCAGCCCAGGCCTCCTGATTGTTCTTCTGGAAGAGTGTCTGAAAGAACCTCTCAGTGTTCTATGCCTGACAGGATCCTGGAAACTACCATCGCGATTAGTCACTTGAATGCATGTGTAAGAACACCAGATTAACAAACTACTGGGCCTTTTTATCCTTAAAGAATAACCACTGTTGCCCAGTAAATGTTTTTCTGTTTACTGTGAATCTCTGCAGCTAGAAATCGTTTCATTCCCCCCTTAATTTGAATTGTGTGTGTCGCTGTGTGTGTTTTATTTAATGAGAAGTGTAAACATTTATATTTCTATATTTTAAATTCTGGAAGTTATTCAATTCTGCATCCTTATTGATTGGATTCATTTCTACAATAAATTGATAACCTTGTATTAATAATGGAAACTTGGTTGGTGCACCTTTTCATTCTAAGTCCAATACAGAAAAAAGCATACCATATCTAGTTGGTCATATCGGTTCTTGGGGAGAATATTTTTAATTTTTTGTTGTTGTGACCTATGGAGTAGTGGGACCAGTGCACTCCTCTCGTCTTGTTTGTAACATAGTGAAGAAACTCAAAGTGTATCATGAGAGTGTAATCAAAAAGAGACTCTGCGCGAGATATGGAGATGTTACAACGGGCATCCAAAGGATAGATTTAGAGAGGAAACTCTAGATCTGAAGGCCGAGATGATTGAAAGCACCTCCATTAATTATGGGAGGATGGATGAAGTTGTGAATGCATGGAATACCCGAGTTTGAGCTACACAGTGCTCTCAGAGGGTTGTAGGGGTTTAGGATGGGGAGGGGCTGGGAGATGTTGCAAAGACACTGTCACAGTGATTGTGCTGTAGGTCATAGCCCAGTAGCTGTGGAAGGATTAATCATTAAACAGTTGCAACTTCAAATAGAAATTTCAGCCACAAAGTGAAAAGACATCTCAAGGAAAGTTGGGGCAACTTACCGACCAGTTGATATGGAAAAGATTTATGAGTTGCAACTTTCACGCTATGATCGATGTTTGAAAAATGTCTCTGATGTAGAAAACATTTCACTGAAGCATGAGTCATGAAAACAGACCAAGTTGAAGTGGTCTTCAGAAAGCTTAGCCAAAGATATGTTACAACTAGATGAAAAGACAATCAGCCAACCCCCCTCTTTCCAACCTACTCAACTAGTCACGACAAAGGTTTAAATTCTTTTTGGCACAAGTTCACACCTCTCTCCAAGTGAAAGATGTAGTTGACTGATTTTTACTGGAGCAGAAAGTCGGCCAGTCACAAGGTTTCCTTGAGTGCATTCATTATCTGCTAGCCCAGAGAAAAATCGGAAAGATGCGACATTAAACAGGCAGTCACTTTATCCCTCTCTCACACACATAAACATACAAGATACCAGCCGAAAGGAGAATGGCATCCATTACAACAGGAAGATAAAATAACATACTGTATAGAGTTCTTTGAGAGTACTTAAGGCATAAGGTTTAAACCTGAGACTATGATGGTTAAGTTGGTTTTGTTTTAGGGAGCAATTTGGTATGACATGAGTTAACCTGTAAATCCACATGGATTTCTAGCTGGGAATAGAATGATGTAGAGAATCTTAGTTAATTTCATAAATCATTTAAAATTCATTGTCATTTATTCTTTTCAAGAAAGTAGTCAGGTTAAAAGAACCACTAGTTAAACCATGGAAACATGCTCAGATGCTGATGCAGCAACAGAGGGTTCTGTGAAAATGCAATGTGCTGACCTGTACCTCGAGGCTCCTGAGAGTATTCCATCAACTAATCTACCACAACAGTTAGTTGGACCATCAGTAGTAGTGAATATTGCAGTTATCCTTTAGGTTGTTCTCACTTCTCTTTTCAGGGACTTCTCTTCTCAAAAGACAGAGAGACCCTTCTCCAGCTTATTATCAATTTAATCCATCCTCCATGCTCTGCTCTGTCAACTGTGCACTCATAGAGTCAGAGAGTCATAGAGATGTACTGCATGGAAACAGACCCTTCAGTCCAACCCGTCCATGCCGACCAGATATCCCCACCCAATCTAGTCCCACCTGCCAGCACCCAGCCCATATCCCTCCAAACCCTTCCTATTCATACACCCATCCAGATGCCTTTTAAATGTTGCAATCGTACCAGCCTCCACCACTTTCTCTGGCAGCTCATTCCATATACATACCACACTCTGCATGAAAACGTTGCACCTCAGGTCTCTTTTATATCTTTCCCCTCACACCCTAAAACTATGCCCTCTAGCTATGGACTCCCCCACCCCAGGGAAAAGACCTTGTCTATTTATCCCATCCATGCCCCTCATGATTTTATAAACCTCCAAAAGTCACTCCTCAGCCTCTGACGCTTCAGGGAAAACAGACACAGCCTATTCGACCTCTCCCTATAGCTCAAATCCTCCAACCCTGGCAACATCTTGCAAATCTTTTCTGAACCTTTTCAAGTTTCACAACATCTTTCCGATAGGAAGGAGACCAGAATTGCACACAATATTCCAACAGTGGCCTAACCAATGTCCTGTACAGCCACAACATGACCTCCCAACTCCTGTACTCAATACTCTGACTAATAAAGGAAAGCATACCAAACACCTTCTTCACTATCCTATCTACCTGCAACTCCACTTTCAAGGAGCTATGAACCTGCACTCCAAGGTCTCTTTGTTCAGTAACACTCCCCAGGACCTTACCATTAAGTGTATAAGTCCTTCCTTAAATGAGTAACTTGTTCATGGAAGCCTGTGCCTACAGAAGATATGTCTTAATAAGTATAGGTGATCATAGGCACAGCTCAGTGGTTAGCACTGCTGCCTCACAGCGGCAGGGACCCAGGTTCGATTCCAGCCTTGGATGACTGTCTGTGTGGAGTTTGCACGTTCTCCCTGTGTCTGCGTGGGTTTCCCCCGGGTGCTCTGGTTTCCTCCCACAATCCAAAGATGTACAGGCCAGGTGAATTGGCCATACTAGATTTCCCAGTATTCGGTGCATTAGTCAGAGGGAAATAGGTCTGGGTGGGTTACTGTTGGAGGGTTCGTGTGGACTTGTTGGACCAAAAAGCCTGTTTCCAAACTGTAGAGAATCTAATCTCCCACACATGAAGGCTCAATAGTCCCACAGGAGGGGGAGGCCTTTCCACACTGCCTGGGTTCAACCGATTCCATTGCTTTTCAGTAAAATATTCATTTCCATTCAGACCGTATTTCATTTAATCCATACTGGTTTCACAAAACGCATTCAAGCAGTGTACACACCAATCGGCATGCCAAAGCCAATCCCAACCAGTTTTGGATGCCATTGCCACGCACAGAGATCTGCACAGAAGAAAGAAAAATGAGAGGGAGCGTTGTTTGTGGCCATTTTAAGTCAGTGTCTTTGGTTCCTTTTAAAACAACATGGAGTACAAGTAGGCGATTCGGCCTATTTGACTGCTCTGCCATTCTGCGGGATGCAGCTCAATTGAATTGTAATCCTCACCGCTACTACCACGTTGATCGGGAGACATGTGAGTCCTAGGATGTTCTGCCTTTTCCCCACCCAAGTTCTTATGCTCTCACGTTTGGTGCAGCTTAACACAGCTTAATGCATTAATCTTTTCAGAACCATTACCTTGTAGGTATCAAAATTCTTGGGGGCCAGACAGTTCCTGAAAACCCACAAGATGGTGTGTGGGAAGGTAACTCAAGACTAGCAAAGGCAACTGGGAAAGGGCAGGAGGGGTAATTTTCGGGCAGCAAGCGGATTTAGGACAAGCAATCATACTTTCTCTGGCTCAAAAGAAATCATAGAAAAATGAAATGGGTACCATTTGATTGTGGCCGATATCCACGTGGGTTCAAGTCTCTGTGGTCCTTAGACAGGCCTAATGTTAAGACAGGCCTGATGATTCCTGATGAAGGGCTTACAGTGAAATGTCGATTCTCCTACTCCTCGGATGCTGCCTGGCCTGCTGTGCTTTTCCAACACCACACTCTCAACGACTGTTAAAATAGCAATGATACCAACTTCAGATTTGCCACTTATCTGAGTCTTCACTCGATCAGGTCAATCTGTCTGCTCTTGCCCAAATTCGGATCAATTAACGAACGAATGATTTATTTATTGTCACATAGATCTTGGGAAATACAGCGTTCAGTCGCCACAATAAGGTATTTCAAGGTACAAAATGTGAAAAGAAAGTACTTAAATAAAGTTCACCTTCGTTGGCTGGGGTCCCAAATATGGCTCCAGGGCCTTTGCAAGGTCCATGCTCTGGGCCTACCACTGTCTGGAGTCCCCATTCCTTCGGCATTGCATCCGATGTCTCGCTGCCAATTCTACACATCGGGCCTACGAAACCAGGAGTCGCCTCCCTGGTCTCTGCCGATGCCAGTCTCCCCACAATGTCAGGAAGATGAAGAAAAGAAGAAGCAAAAAAAAGAGATGAAAAGGAGAAAGAAAAAAAAGAGGGAGGGTAGAAACACATTAGAATTCCAGCTCAATCTGCCTTCCACCATCATGAGCACCTGGCCATTCCACTCCTAGGAGATGGGGGATGCGGGGGCCATGGAGGGGGAGAAGGGCAAGGTGTGCTGTAAAACAAGGCTTTATATACGGATGATTCAGCTTTAACATCAAAGAGTGGGTTAAGCAGTTTGTAGACTCTGATGGTTTAGTGAACTGTGGAAGTCACCATTTGTCAGAGAATCAGAAATATTAACTGCCATGTGTGAGCCAGAGATAGAGAGAGAAAAATGACGGAGAGAGCCAGACCTTGACTTTAAGAAAGATAACAAGATGCTGTCAAGAAAAGACCAGCTGATCTCCAATGTTCTCAGCTGAATTGGCTCAGTAATAATAAACAGTCCACATCGTTGTATTTCCAAAAGGCCTTTGATAAGGTGCCACACGGGAGGCTGATGAGTAAGGTGAGGGCCCATGTGTTCGAGGTGAACTACTGGTATGGATTGAGGATTGGCTGTCTGACAGAAGGCATAGAGTTGGGATAAAAGGTTCTTTTTCGGAATGGCAGCCGGTGACAAGCTGTGTCCCCCAGGGTTCAGTGTTGGGGCTGCAGCTGTTCACATTATATATTAATGATCTGGATGAAGGGACTGGGGGCACTCTAGCGAAGTTTGCCGATGATACAAAGTTAGGTGGACAGGCAGGTAGTACTGAGGAAGTGGGGAGGCTGCAGGAGGATCTAGACAGTTTGGAAGAGTGGTCCAGGAAATGGCTGATGGAATTCAATGTGAGCAAATGCGAGGTCTTGCACTTTGGAAAAAAAATACAAGCATGGACTACTTTCTAAACGGTGAGAAAATTCGTAAAACTAAAGTACAGAGGGATCTGGGAGTGCTAATCGAGGATTCTCTAAAGGTAAACATGCAGGTTGAATCTGTGATTAAGAAAGCGAATGCAATGTTGTCATTTATCTCAAGAGGGTTGGAATATAAAAGCAGCGATGTGTTACTGAGCCTTTATAAAGCTCTGGTTAGGCCCCATTTGGAGTACTGTGTCCAGTTTTGGTCCCCACACCTCAGGAAGGACATACTAGCACTGGAGCGTGTCCAGCGGAGATTCACACAGATGATCCGTGGAATGGCAGGTCTAACATACGAGGAACGGCTGAGGATCCTGGGATTGTATTCATTGGAGTTTAGGGGAGATCTAATAGAATCTTACAAGATAATACATGGCTTGGAAAGGGTGGATGCTAGGAAATTGTTTCCATTAGGCGAGGAGACTAGGACCCGTGGACACAGCCTTAAAATTAGAGGGGGTAAATTCAGAACAGAAATGTGGAGACATTTCTTCAGCCAGAGAGTGGTGGGCCTGTGGAATTCATTTCCGCAGAGTGCAGTGGAGGCCGGGACGCTAAATGTCTTCAAGGCACAGATTGATAAATTCTTGATGTCACAAGGAATTAAGGGCTACGGGGAGAATGCGGGTAAGTGGAGTTGAAATGCCCATCAGCCATGATTAAATGGCGGAGTGGACTCGATGGGCCGAATTGCCTTACTTCCACTCCTATGTCTTATGGTCTTATGGTCTTATCAATCGGTTGAAAATAAAACCGTGCCAAGTTTGGAAGAACCAGACAGGAATCCAACAAACTGGAGAGAGGTGAACGATGACAGACCTATATTACGGAGAAGAACACCCTGAGGATTAAAATCAGCATTTGGCAGTCAGTGAGACGTTGATCACAAGTGATTCATTCATTAAGCCTAACCTGGTTATTGTGCAGGATTCATTTAGGCCATTTGTCGAAAGCTGGCAAATTTATATTCAATATTGAAACATCTGTCCAATTTAATTCTCAGTTGTTTCAAAAGTTACCAAAATTTCACAAATGTTTGCGCTAAGTTGACATCAAAGATTGGATATTTTCCAAACTAAATTTGATTAAGTGATTGATGTAATGCTGCATCTTAAATGCATTTATTTGTTCCTTAATTGCCCAGTGAAGTTGCTGTGTTGACATCAGGATGACAGGATCGAGGGGTAGAGACGTTGGAGGTCAGCCCTGCCTGCTGGAAAGTGGTGAAAGACCCATGCTAACTGACCACAAGGCAGACAGGCAGTAGGGAGGCTACCCGTGAGATCACTTCACCATCTGTGAATTGTTGCCTGTGTGTTGCCAGAAGATGGCCAACGTGAAATGGTGCTTCAGAGCTGGCTTTACCTTTAGCTGCTAGTTTAGAAAAAAAAATTACTGTTAAGGTTTCGAAATGGCTTTCAGCTCATCAACTTTCTTTGAAGCACGCTTTTCAAGGGAAGACTATATTTGAATTTACTGTACATCATTGTGTAGCGTTGCTCCAAATTCCCCTTATATTTATTGATGTACAGTTGGTTCTGATATAAGTTCCATTCTCGTATGATCTCGTGTTATAAGTAAATTGCACAATAGCCGCGCCATTTAAACTAACAAGGTGAGAATCACGTTACAGCCAATACAGGTAAGAAAAGTTTTTGTTCTACAAATTCAATTCAATATTAAAGCTAATTTGTGTTGAATATCCAGGTGTTATAGCAGAACCGACTGTACTTTGGCGACATCTAGGGCAAATGATCCTACCTTTTAGAAATACAAACAGAAATTAATCTTCCCATTTTGCATGGAAGTTGTACCTGTTTCTTTTCAGATGGTCCAGCTTATTCATTGACCATTACTGCTTCATCTTGTAGTTTGTGTCATCTTTCTGTCATTGTTGACACTGTCAGTAGGCCTCCAGATCTGCACCTCTGGAACAACCTCAGGACTGCTGGCTGCTCCAAATATGGAGTTCAGTGGTCATGATTGGTTTCTGGGCAGCCCTGGTCAGCTTGCATTGCTTGGATATTGTGCGAGGAATACAGCAACAATTCCTCTTTATCCTGCATGAGCCTATTAGATAAGCAGCTGAAGAAAAGCAATTGCAGGTCAACAGACCGTGTACAGAGGAGCCGGACTTGCTGCGTTACCCTTGCAGAGAGTCTACATGGAGTGATTAGATTAGATTAGATTAGATTACTGACAGTGGGTTGAATAGTCTCCTATGTTTCTGTTACTATATTATCCTGGCTTTACATACCAATTCTTATTGATTTGTTTACAGAGCCACCACAAAACTTACTTGACCCTGCAATGAGAGTCTGTCTGGACCAAACTAAAACACAATACCACAAGCTAGCGTAGCCACTGAAGAGTATGTTCTTACCTCTAGCCTCTCAGCTTCTGGAAGAGGGACTTGTACAGTGTTGTGCTAACTGACATGTGCGTGGTGAGGGAATGCAGTGAGGTTGACTGCCAGAGACTCTGTAATTGACCAGTCGATCACGGACAATGTTTTCCAGACCATGGAATTAGAAGGACAAGAGCAACAGATCACCACTCGCACAGTTCCCTTCGAGTCGCTCAACATCCTGACCTGGAACTATATCGTCCTGTTTCTTCACTGTTACTGGATCCAAATCCTGGAACCACCTTCCAAACAGGATTGTGGGTATCCCTACACTCCAAGGAGCGGAGTGGTTCAAGAAGGCAGCTCACTAGCACCTTCTCCAGGGCGGTTCAGAATGCCCAATAAATGCTCCTGGTCAATCAAATCACTGAACTGCTGGGTTTTATCTGGGTTGGCTATAAGGCTGATCTTGATGCAAGGATAGTTTTTCCACTTTGAATACAAAAACCTTCAAGAGTTGCATCTGGGCCTGATACACACCAGGCTGTAATCTGTTTCACAGTCCATGCTGGGGATAGCTGTGTGTATTTAGGATGCTGTGCACAGAGTCCTGTCCAGTCATGATCAGGTCAAACTGATGTCAATACCCTCACTTTGGACCCCTTTTAAATTTTGATTTAAATTTGAAATTGCTCATACTAGCAAGAAAGCTCACATCGCCTCTGTCGGTTCTCAGTTATTTTGCCCAGTCCATGATGCCCCAGGAGGGAGGTCATGGCACCCACTCACATTGAAACTCCTGACTTAGGGTTCCTCTTGTGTGCAGTGTCAAGGTCCTGATAGAACTGCCTCTGTGGTGGGGCACAGCTCGAGAGCCCAGGTACTCAGAGGTTAACAGGAACTGCTTGAGTCAAGAGATGGAGAAAGTGAACACATTCTGAATCAGTTTTTAAAGGGTTTTATCATCGATACTAGCAAGTTCCTCACAGCGAAGCCTACACTAGCTTTTGAATGAATGTGTAACATTTGTTCTGTGGGCAATCTGCTCTCAGTGAGTCCAGTCACGTGTAAGGAAACTGTGTCCATCAAGTCCCTTGCATGCTATTGACTGGATGGAAGGCTGCGCACACGCTCCTGATGTTCCAACTTGCCAAGTGAAGAGTTAGCATCTCCTTTCCTTTTATTTATTTCATGGTTTGACAATGATTCTGTTCATGTTGTGCTGAGATTCCCATTGAAGCAGATGGACCATGGTGGGATAAGCACCCGATTAGATTAGATTCCCTACAGTGTACAAACAGGCCCTTCGGCCCAACAAGTCCACACCGACCCTCTGAGGAGCAACCCACCCAGACCCATTTCCCTCTGACTAATGCACCTAATGCTATGGACAATTGAGCATGGCCAATTCACCTGACCTGCACATCTTTGGACTGTGGGAGGAAACCCACGCAGACACGGGGAGAACGTGCAAACTCCACACAGACAGTTGCCCGAGGCAGGAATCGAACCTGGGACCCCGGTGCTGTGAGGCAGCAGTGCTAACCACTGAGCCACCGTGCCACCCATAATTCAGGGAAGGTCTTCTTAGAGCCTGAGAAGATGGATATACTGCTGGGTTACCCCATTGTAGGCTCAAGCTACTGCTTATATTGTCACACTGAAACACACGATGGCATATTTGTTTTGAAGTTCCACTGTTTGACTTAATACTGGGACATTCATGAACTGAAATGGTGTCTAAACCATTGATTTAAAATGGCCACAGGCATTGCCCGATCACACAAGTGACCAAGTTTCAATCAGGAATAAACAAGTGCTAGCCAAGCTGAAATTAATATTTTATCCAAAACAAGACCTCCTGGGGAGATTTGAAAAGGTTTTAGTCTCCTATGTTGGGATACTGTTTTCTGATAATTTTCATGTGTTGGAAATGGGACATTGCCTAAAATTAACAAGCATGAAAACCAAACTTCCGCAGAAATGAGATACACAAATAGGTTTGTCTTGCTTTTGATGGTGAGGAGAGATGGAACTGATGATACAGCGCTGAAAACAGCCCGAGGACTCTCTCCCCGTGTCTCACAAAAAGAACAAAAGTGTCCAGTTGCAAAATTAATTTAAGAATAAAATTGCGAGCTGCAAATCCATTACTTGTTGATAGGGCAAGACACCAAACAAACATCCTGGGCTCAATCTTATGTTTTTGTGCTCAATCCAATTTGTGCAGAGTTTTTTTTGGAAGGGTTTGTCACTGAGAGGCCTGGTGAGTTTTCTCACCCTACTTTTTCAAACTCACCTCATGAATTGCCTATCCCATCTCTACAGTGTTTCCCGTGGCTGATTCCCACCCTATCCTTCCACATGCTGGGTCCTGGAACAACTTGGCCCTCAGTGGATATGCCAGAATCCACCTACAGCCGTTGTGTCTGCACCATCTTTAAAGCACTATCCGTCTGGAGTGCTTCACAGTTCCTATCGTTTGCTGGACATGGGGGACAGGGGATATCGGGTGTTTGCGGGCAGGGTCCTGGGGGTCCTGCTGAGTGGGGTGGCAGTGGAGGCCAGGCCATGCCAGTGTGGTCTGGGGTTATCCGCCTGGGTTAAGCACTCTGAAGGAATGTCCCAGCTCTATAGGAAAAAGGCCAAAGTCCTTCACCACGTCACCAAGGCACGAACCACCATCTTCTCCTCAATATCACACACACACACACACATTACCTCTGTAACTGTGCTCATCTTCAACCTAAAGTCCATGCTCTTATCGCTCTTACTACTGCTTGCAATATCTTCCCCATGCCCTCACACCCACCCCAGCTCCTGATACAGCTAACCCTACATGCCCTGTGCGCTGCTAACTCACTTGTTCAAAACATCTCCTACCCACACCCTCAATTGCTGAGCCACTTACTCTCACCTCCCTTCATACCCACCTCGCTCCCATTCCAGGAGGGCAGCTAGTGTCAAATCAGGAGTCTTGTATTCGACTCCTCACCTCTTGTGCGGACAGTCTCCGTGCAGGGCCTGCATTAGTATTGGAGGAACTCCTGAGTGAACGCCCAGCTGACAGCTATAACAAACTTCCCACTAGGGCTCTGCACTAAACGGCAAGGCCAGACAGCACTAACATAAGCCGGGTATCTACGGCTGAGGGGGCAAAGTGCAAAATGGCAAGGCATGCATGCTGTGATCACCCAGGTAGAATAGAATTATATCATAGAATCCCTACAGTGTGAAAACAGGCCCTTCGGCCCAACAAGTCCACACTGACCCTCCGAAGAGTATCCCACCCAAGCCCATTCCCCTGCTACTCTACATTTACCCCTGACTAGTGTACCTAACCTACACATTCCTGGGTAATTTAGCATGGCCAATTCACCTGACCTGTACATCTTTGGACTGCGGGAGGAAACTGGAGCACCCGGAGGAAACCCACGCAGACAGTTGCCCGAGGCTGGAATCAAACCCAGATCCCTGGCGCTGTGTGGCAGCAGTGCTAACCACTGAGCCACCATGCCACCCGTAGGCGTAGAGCGAGTGACAGCTGTGAGACATAGCGACGAGCCCAGAGATGCAGCCTTGCCCAGTTCATGAACATAGTGTGTGTGTCCATGAATGTAAAATGTGCCTGCTTTAATATTATAATGGTATTAGTCGGTGCAACTCAAAGTGCAGAAGGACCCAGTTAACATTCTGGAGATGTGCCATGAGAGGGTCAGAGAGGCTGGCACATGTTGGATTCATCAATGGTTAACAAGGATCAGTGCCCACGGAATTTGCCCTGAGACGTTGGTGCCCAGTTTCCAACATGGTGGTTGTTTTGAGTAAGCTGGATGCACCAGCTGCTCGCTCTGGTTTCTTTGCTGAGTTTTCTCCAAGGTCTGACCAGTTTGTGACGAGGGGAGGGTGGAACATGAATGAAGCAAGCTGGGCTGAGAACAAGGCCATTAACAAGCAACAATCACCATCGATTGACCACTCAGCTCTGCCCAGCAAGAATCTTATTGCACTACTTCTGCCAAATGTAAAAGGTGGAGCAGGATGAGCACAGTGTTGGGATGGACCTCTGTGTACTCGCTACCCAATTCTGTCAAATATCTTCTCATAAACCACATTACTCAGACCCCTATAAGATGCACCTAACCTACACATCCCTGAGCACTGTTGTTAATTTAAAACGGTCAGTTCACCTCACCCACACATCTTTGGATTGTGGGAGGAAACTGGAGCACTCAGAGGAAACCCACACAGACACGGGGAGAATGTGCAAACTCCACACAGTCAGGCACCCAAGGCTGGAATTGAACCCGGGGCCATGGTCTCAGGTTAAAACCTTATCTTCAAGGACACCGTAAGAGCTTTAAACTGCATATCCATTTAACATTTTTTATACTAGACACTATCGCCCTTTAATTTTATACCTGGCTGCCTGAAAACCTGACATCGCAGCTTTGTTAATTTTCACATAAACTGCATCTGTTCAAACTCCAGGAAAGCTTGCAACTGATTCTTTACTGTTTGTGGTGAAAACAGTTCACTACGTTTTAATTGGGGATAGGTATATCCTCATAATAAAAAAAAACTTAAATCTTCCTTGTGACCCATAGGGGAGGCTGAAAAGCAGTACTTGGTTGGGAGAACATGTATTTATTGAGGAAGTATACAGAAATATACAGATGCTGAATTATATTAAATTGGTCTCACACCGCATAGGTCACATTTTCAAATGATTTGTACAGCATCTTGCTTTGGCAATCTCCTACAAGGTGACAGGTTCTGATGTGATATAAGACCATAAGACATGGGAGCTGGTAATCTAGAGACCCAGGATCATGTTCTGGGGCTCGTAAAAATCCATTCCATTCACTAATGTTCTTTCGGAAGCAAATGCACTGACCTCGTCTGATCTACAAGTGACTCCTGACCCATAGTGATGCAGCTGCTTCCCAACTGTCCTTGGAAGTCGCCCACAAGGTTCAAGTGCAACTTGCTGCTGACACCCACATCCCAAGAAAGGATAAAGGAAAAATATCCCCCATTATGTACCTGGCAATTGGGGAGAGGAGTGTGTCAAAAAGAGAGAATGGAAAATGCACCAATGAGCTGCCAGAGGTTAAAAGCTTGAGATTTAGAAATTTGTGTTGTTGTCATAGTGTTTCCTCATGACCCCTATTTAAAGCTAAGAGTTTTATTTTCTAATCCATGTGCAAAGTGTACTCACAGTGGGAGATTTCAATGTCCTCCACCAAGAGTGGCTTAGCAGCAGCACGACTGATCGAGCTGGTCTGGTCCGAAGGGACATAACTGCTAGACTGGCTCTGCAGCAAGTCGTCAGGGAACCAGCAAGTGGGCAAAACATACTTGACCTCATCCTTACCAATCTGCCAGTTGCTGATGCACCTATCCATGACAGTATCAGTAGGAGTGACCGCTGCACAGTCCTGATGGAGACAAAGTCCAACTTCACATTGAGAATAACCTCCATTGTGTTGTGTGGCATTACCGCCATGTTAAATGGGAAAGACTTCAAACTGATCGAGCACCTCAAGACTGGGCATCCATCTGGCACTGGAATTGTATTCCAACCCAATGTGTAACCCGGCATATCCCCCATAACCATGACCATCAAGCCAGGGGATCAAGCCTGGTTCAATAGAGAGTGCAGGACGGTGTGCCAAAAGCAGCACCAGGCATACCTGAAAACGAGGTGTCAACTTGATGAAGCGACCAAACAGGACTACTTGCACGCCAATCAGCTAAGCAGCAAGTGACAGACAGAGCTAAGTGATCCCACAACCAACGAATCAGATCTAAGCTCTGCAGTCCTACCACACCCAGTTGTGAATGTTCATGGACAATTAATGAACTCACTGGAGGAGGAGTCTCCACAAATAACCCCACCTCCAATGACAGAAGAGCCCAGCTCATCAGTGCAAAACATGAGGCTGAAACATTAACAGCAGCCTTCAGCCAAAGTGCCGAGTGGATGCTCTATCTCAGTCTTCCCCAGTGGTTCCCAGGATTACAGATACCATTCTCCAACCAATTCGATTCACTCCAGGTGATATCAAAAAATGGTAGGAGACACAGGATAATGCAAAGGCAATGGACCCTGACAACATTCCAGCAATAATATGGAAGACTTGTGCTTCAGAACTTACCACTCTCTGAGCCAAGCTCTTCCAGTACAGTTACAACACTACCTGACAATATGGAAAATTGCATAGATATGTCCTGTATATTAAAAGAAGGATAAATCCAACCTGACCAATTACCACCCCATCAGTACACTCTCGATTGTCAGTAAAGTGATGGAAGGTGTCATCAAAGTGCTATCACACAGCATCGGCTCAGCAGTAACCTACCCAGTGATGCCATTTAGGCTTCTGCCAGGACTACTCAACTCCTGATCTCCTTACAGCCTTGATCCTAACATGGACAAAAGAGCTGAATTCCAGAGCTGAGGTCGGAGTGACAGCCCTCAACATCAAGGCTGCATTCGACTGAGTGGGAATCAAGGATCCCTA
Organism: Chiloscyllium plagiosum; assembly: GCF_004010195.1. NCBI lineage: Eukaryota > Metazoa > Chordata > Chondrichthyes > Orectolobiformes > Hemiscylliidae > Chiloscyllium > Chiloscyllium plagiosum. Next base: position 6,947,232 of record NC_057721.1, read on the forward strand.
CCAAACTAGAATCAACGGAAATTCAGGAAAACTCATTGCTGATTGGAATTATACCTGGCACAAAGGATGATGCTTGTCATTATTGGAGGTCAGTCATCTCAGCTCCAGAATATCTCTACAGTGTCGTCTTCAACTGCTTCCTCAATGACCTTCCCTCCATCATAGGGTCAGAAGTGGGGATGTTCGCCGATGATTACACAATGTTCAGTGCCAGTCATGACCCCCCTCAGACAGTGAAGCAGTCCATGTTCGAATGCAACAAGATCTGGACAATATCCAGGCTTGCCCGAAAAGTGACACATAAGATTTGCCCACACAACTGCCAGGCAATGACCATGATCAATAAGACAATCGAACCACCATCCCTTCATGTTCAAAGGCATTGCCATCATTGACTCCTCCACAACATCCTGGGGGTTACCATTGATCAGAAACTCGACTGGGATGACTACATAAACAGTGGCTACAAGAACAGTTCAGAGGCTGGGAATACTGCAGTGAGTAACCCACCTCCTGACTCCCCAAAGCCTGTCCACCATCTACAAGGCATAATTCAGGAGAGTGATGGAATACTCCCCACTTCCCTGCATGGGTACGGGCCCAACAGCACTCAAGAAGCTCAACACCCTCCAGGACAAAGCAGCCTGCTTGATTGACAGCACATCCTCAAGCCACTCCCTTCACCGCTGATGTTCAGTAGCAACAGTGTGTTCTATCTACGACATGTATTGCAGAAATTCACCAAAGATTCTCAGACAGCACCTTCCGAACCCACGACCACTTCCATCTGGAAGGACACTGGCAGCAGATACATGGGAACACCACCCCCTGCAAGTTCCCCTCCAAACCACTCACCATCCCGACTTGGAAATATATCACCGTTCCTTCACTGCCGCTGGGTCAGAATCCTGGAATTCCCTCCCTAAAGGCATTGTGGGTCTACCTACAGCACGTGCACTGCAGTGGCTCAAGAAGGCAGTTCATCCCCACCTTGTCAAGGGACAACTAAGGACGGGCAATAAATGTTGGGCCCAGCCAGTGACACCCACATCCCACAAGTGAATAAAAGAAAATTACCCCCCTATTCACGTGACTGTTGCTCAGAACCCAACACATTCTCTCATCTTTTCTTTGGCACCTGTTCAGGTCCATCCCTCCTCCATTCTGTTACCCATTCGTGCCACACATTGGTAACTTACCAACAGCTCCCAGCCACGATAGGATAGGTTCTTCCCACCTGAAAACTTTGATTACTCAATATCTGCCTGGATTCTGCTAGTGCCAATTACCCAGGCAGAAGCTAAATGGGGCATTTTTTTGCCAAGAATTGGATAATCTCATGTCAGACATGAAAAGCATCTATCCAGCGTCGTCCCTTTGAACGTGACTGCTATATTGTAAGTTTGATTTTTTAACCTGTATCCGAACACAAGTTGCAGGTGCAAATGCAGCAGCTTGCATTTATATTCTGCCTGGAAAGGAAGAGTGCCTGGCTGGGCTAGAAATGGGGAGGGAACTGGGAGAGGCAGCGGGACAGAGCTCAGCACTAAAGGAGCCCATGAGCTCCTCACACTAGCTTTCGAGGGGAGTGTGGAGCACGGGCCAATTTATAGCACAAAAGAGCACGCGGGGGTTCTCTGTATTTTACAGGATGATCCCGGAACAGCGAGGAGTTCCAACAGGAAAAAAAAGCAAAATCCAGAACCACTCGATGTGGTCCAGCAAGATCTGGCAACAAAAGGCTCAGCCAATTTTCCCACAAGCCTGCAGCCCTTGGTCAAACAGGCAATTATTTTCTCAAGGTACATTTTAAGTGGCATTATTGGTTTGCTTTTGCCTTGTTAAGTATTTGGCATTTCAGCAGAGTATGAGGAGTGTAGTATTAGAAAACATCTGGCCTGCTAGATAGTTAAATAGAAAGACCTCTTAATTTGTTTGTTTGATAACACTGTCATCACAGTCGGCCAATAACCATCACCTTGCTTCTGCTCTGGCTCTCTTTGAGACTCCCAGTGCTATACATCTACTTTTCTCCTTCTTCCTCCTCTGTTTTTACCCTCCATTTTGCCAAATCAAGGTTGTTGGGACTTCATTTCCAAAGCTTGTACTCAGCTATCTTGGTCTGTCTAACTCTACATAGCAACTTTAAGTTCCCAAACTTTTACCCTTGACCTAACCTACTCCTTTATCTTTCTGTCATCCTGTTGGTTTTGAGCGGCTGCTTCCAGTAATGCAAGGTATTATCTAGACTCTTTCTTCAGAACCCAATTCTCACATTCATAA
>NC_057721.1:6950014-6970816 GCF_004010195.1 Chiloscyllium plagiosum
GTAGCTGGTACACTACAGTGTTTAGAGCTGTAGCTGATACCCTCCTGTGTTTAGAGCTGTAGCTGGTACACTCCTGTGTTTAGAACTGTAGCTGGTTTTAGCCAAGGTTTAATCCAAGTTTCGCATAACCTGCTGAGTTTCCAATTCTACCTCTCTCGAGACAAACCCAGTTGGTGAGTTTGTTTTTTACTAAAATGGCTTCAGTAACCAATGGTGTTATTATTTCTACTTCTAAATGCCTTTACTCCTCTGCTCCACTGAGACTTCTATTTGCCAAGTTAGACGCTGCCTCTGTCCCTTTTCCCACCACAATGTGTTATCTTTCAGCACTTACCAGTGTGGAAATGCATTTTCCAATTATGTATTCATTTTTCCAAGTTTATTAATGTCTTGCTTTTTGTTTCAGTCCTCCTCAGTCCTGACTATCCACCGATTTCATGTGCACATAATTTAGAATTTATGTTTTGGAATCTGAGGTCAAACTGTGTGTAGAAATGGTGAATGATAATAATCCCATCACTGATCCTTTTGTAACTGCAGTTCCTATTTTCTATCACTGTGAAGAACTATGCTCTGTCTCTCATCTATATGCCTCTGCCCTTCTTATTAATTCATTAAGGTCTGACCCTGCCCCAGTAGGATTGCTACACTGTTTGTCCCAATGCAGATAGTGACAATTAGATTTTCCCCTTGACTTTCCAAATTTCTCTAAATCCTTTTTGAGATATCATTTTCCCTGACATCAGTGAGGTAGAACACTTTTCAGAACTCTCATTTGCAGCTGCCGAGGATGTTACCCGTCCCTCAATTGTATTATTTCCTGTCACAGTTGCATTTTTAATCTGCCCTTCCCCACCTTGGACAGAATTCTAATTAGTCTCCCAGGGAGTCCGCACGCTGTTGGAGGGATATGGGCCAGGAGTAGGCTGGTGGGTCTGGTTTACTTTGGGATTAAGTTCAGCATGGACTGGTTGGACGGAAAGGTCTGTTTCTGTGCTGTATGACTCAGTGACTCTATGACTGTGTCTGTTCGACTGTGGACCAGTATTTGTGGGTCCTCCTTCTCAAACTGTCCCAAGTTCCTTCTTTCCATTCTCTCTGACTGTCGCAGTATCCCCTTCCTGAACAAGTGCTTTCCTCGACAGTGTAACTGTTCTCAAGATAATAAGAGCAAAAGATCCCCTACCTTGCAGGGGTCTCGGGCCAACTCCAAAGTACCTGCATCCCCATAACATGGCCATCATACCCAACTCCTAAATGATTGATTTTCCCATTTATTAACAGCTATATTAGATGGACAGACTTTGTTTAAAAAAAAGGAACAAATTACTGTTTACTCAGCAAAAGGAAATAAAAATACATTGTTCGCTAACCAATTACCAGGCCTATAAACTGACTCAGTTTATCTGAGTCCAATCACTGCTATGGGAACATCTGAAACAGAAACTGGTTTATTTACCACAGTTCTTGAACTCTAATCCTTAGCCAATCTTAGTATATTTATTTTTATAGGCAATTAACTGTAGGTGTGCATTAAGGTTTTTTTAAACAATGTTCCTTTATTAACGCCCTAATTTACACAAAGCATTAAAGCACAGAATAAATTTGTGCTACCGACAAGTTAATACTTTTGTTAAACTGTGGCATTTCACAGCCTGATGGAATGCTGCAGTACTGCCGAAGTCAGTTAACCCAGGCCGTTAACTGTGTTGGCCGTTTAACGTGTTGGCCGTTTAAAGGGACCATGCAAGAAGAGCCCACTACCCTGCTCTTTCCCCATTGTCCCAGTTTCCTTTCCAGAATTCCTCTCAACTCCCATTTGAAAGTTAACGTTGAATTTCCCTCCAGCACCCTCAGGCAGTGTGTTCCAGACTGCAAGAGCAGGCTGCATAATATTATTTCTTTTCACATTGCCTTTGGGTCTTCTGCCAATTACCTTTAATACTGTGTCGTCTGGTGACTGATCCTCCAGCCACTGGAGACACTTCCTGCTTCTTATCAGAACCATTTCGAATTTTCTGTAAGATCTCTCCTTAACCTCTTCGGTTCCAAGGAGAGCAACTTCATTTTCTCCCGCCTCTCCATTGATCTGAAGCCCTGCAACCCTGGTACCATTTTAATACATCCCTTCTGCTCCCTCAATAAGGCCTTTACATTCTTCCAAAAGCAAGAATTAAACATGATGTTCCAATTGGGATCGAGCTAATGGGTTGTACAGAGTTTTCGCATCACTTCCTTGTTTCGGTATTTGGTGGGCCTGAAATGTGGTCACGGAGAGCTACTTCAGTTGGCGCCCGGCAAACTTGCCAGGAGCATGCAATGTGGCAGGGAGAAAGGGAGAACAAAGAGCAAAGAAAATTTACAGCCCAGAAACAGGCCCTCTGACTCTCCAAGCCTGAGCCAATCCAGATCTACTCTCTAAACCTATCACCCAATTCTTAAGCATCTGTATCCCTCTGCTCCCCACCTACTCATGCATCTGTCCAGATGTACCTTAAGTGAATCTACCGTGCCTGCCTCTACCACCTCTGCTGGCAACATGTTCCAAATGCCCACCACCCTCTGTGTAAAGTACTTTCCATGTGTATTCCCCTTAAACTTTCCACCTCTCACCTTGTACACATGACCTCTCGTTATTGAATCTCTCACCCTGGGAAAAAGCTTGTCTCTATCCACCCTGTCTGTACCCTTCAGGATTTTGTAAACTTCAATCAGGTCCCCCCTCAACCTCCTTCTTTCTAATGAAAATAAACCTAACCTACTCAACCTTTCTTCATAGCTAGCACCTTCCATACCAGGCAAATTCCTTGTAAACCTTCTCTGCACCCTCCCCAAAGTGTCCACATCCTTTTGGTAATGTGGTGACCAGGACTGTACGCAATGAAGACTGCAGAAGCTGAAGATCAGAGTCGAGAGTGTGGCGCTGGAAAAGCACACCCGGTCAAGCAGCATCCGAGGAGCAGGAGAATCGACGTTTGGAGCATAAGCTCTTCATCAGGAAAGGGGTGGGGAGGGAGGGTGTCAAAGGGAGCTGAGAGATAAATGGGAGAGGGATGGGGCTGGGGAGAAAGTAGCTAGGAATGTGATATGTAAATAAAGGTGGAGGGGTGATGGTGATAGGTTGGAGCAGAGGATGGAGTGGATAGTTGGGAAGGAAGATGGATAGATAGGACAGTTCAAGAGGGCGGTGCTGAGTTGGAGGATTAGATCTGGGATAATTTTGGGGGGAGCGGAGATGAGGAGACATGGTGAAATCGACGTTGATCTCGTGTGGTTGGAGAATCCCAAGGCGGAAGATGAGGCGTTCTTCCTCCAGGTGTCAGGTGGCTTGGATTTGGCAGTGGAGGAGGCCCAGGTCTTGCATGTCCTTGGTGGAGTGGGAGGGGAAGTTGAAGTGTTTGACCACAGGGTGTGTCCCAGAGATGTTCTCTGAACCATTCCGTGAGCTGGCGTCCTGTCTCCCCAATGTAGAAGAGACCGCATTGAAAGCAATGGAGATGAGGTGTTTTGAGGTGCAGGAAATCTCTGCTGGGTGTGGAAGGATCCATTGGGCCCTAGCTATGCCTGTCTCTTTGTCAGGTGCGTGGAACAGTCCATCTTCCACAGCTGCACCGGCACCATCCCCCACCTTTTCCTCTGGTACATCGATGATTGAATCAGCGCCACCTTGTGCTCCAATGAGGAAGCTGAACAGTTCATCAACTTCACTAACACCTTCCACCCTGACCTCAAGTTCACCTGACCATCTTGAATACCTCCTTCCCCTTCCTCGACCTCTCCATCTCCTTTTCCGGCGACCGCCTCAACGTGTACATCTATTTCAAACCCACTGACTCCCACAGCTACACCTCTTCCCAACCTGCCTCCTGTAAAAAGGCCACCCCTTATTCCCAATTCCTCCACCTCTGTCGCATCTGCTCCCAGGATGACCAATTCCTCCACACAACACATCAGATGACCTCCTTTCAAGGAATGCAACTTCCCCTTCCACGTGGTCGACAATTCCCTCTGGTGCATCTCCTGCACTTCCTGCACCTCCGCCCTGGAACCCCACCTCTCCCAAAGCAACAAGGACAGAACCCAACCCTGGTCCTCACCTTCCACCCCACCAACCTCCGGATACATCACGTCATCCTCTGCCATTTCTGCCACCTACAAACACATCTCACCATTAGAAATATATTTCCCTGCCCACCCTTTTTAGCATTCCACAGAGACCATTCCCTCTGCGACACCCTCATTAGGTCCATGACCCCCATCAATCACCCTCCACTCCCAGCACCTTCCCTTGCAAGAGGTGTAAAACCTGTGCCCACACCTCCCCCCACACCGTTCCTTCCACATCTGGCAGAGATTTTCCTGCACTTCCAAACAGTTCATCCACTGCATCCGTTGCTCTCAATATGGTCTCCTCTACATTGGGGAGACAAGACGCCAACTCGCGGAACGTTTCAGGGAACATCACTGTGACACACGTAGCAAACAACCCCACTGCCCTGTGGCTGGCCACTTCAATTCCCCCTTCCACTATGCCAAGGACATTCAAGTCATGGGCCTCCTTCACCACCAAATCCTAGCCACCTGACTCCTGGAGGAAGAACGCCTTGTCTTCCACCTTGGGACCCTCCAACCACATGGGATCAATGTCAATTTTACCAGTTTCCTCATCTCTGCTCCCCCCACCTCATCCCAGATCCAACCCTTCAATTTGCAGCACCCTCTTGAACTGTCCTACCTATCCATCTTCCTTCCCATCTACCCTCCTCTCTGACCTATCACCATCACCTCCTACCTCCATCAACCTATCACATTCCTAGCTACCTTGACCCCAGACCCAGCCCCCTCCCATTTATCTCTCAACCCCATGCCCCCCACCCACTCACTTTCTTTGATGAAGACTTATGCCCGAAACATCAACTCTCCTGCTCCTCGGATACTGCTTGACCGGCTGTGCTTTTCCAGCGCTACACTTTTTGACTCACGCAGTGTTGCAGGTCACTATCAGTGCAGCCTATATTGGCATTCTTCATTGACGTCAATGCCAAGAGCTGCAGGGCCTGCACACGGTAGCTTTCAGGACAAGGTTGAAGGCAAAATAGACAATGTACTGAAAGCAGCAACTGATGATGATGTCAGCAGCACAGAGTGCTATTGACTCTGTGGTATTGATCCTAATGTTTCCAGGTACCGTTGCCTACAGGATGCTGAGGGGATGAATCTGTGCTTGTCCTCTGTAAGAGAGAAGGCTAAATGTTAGTGACACTGTCTGCCAAAGCTGAATCATTGGAGATATGAAGAGGCTTGTGTGTGGTTGGCATGATTAGAAGAGGAACTCTGGAATTAAGATAGTATAGGTGATAGGTGTGGGAGTGTGTGTGTGTGCACACGTGTGTGTGTGCGCATGAGCGTATGTGTACCTGAGTGTTTGTGTACATGAGTGTGAGTACACAAGTGTGTGCGTGCGCGAGTGTGTGCATGTGCAACTGTGGTGTGTGTGTGTGTGGTGTGCTAGCTATCAGATGTGATGCACAGATATGTTCACCTTGACCACCTCGAAGAGGTTAAAATGAATTTTGTGGGTTGTTACCAGGCTCCTGGTCACACTCTACCCATTATTAACAAGCAGGACAGCATGGTATTTTGATTTTGGCTTTTGTAAGAGACTACTTTTAGAGTGAATAACTTGCATAAAACCTGCAGCCCTGCCTCAGGCCATTCAACCAATTGCTCTATGCCAGTGTTTGTACTCCACATTAACTTGCCAACTCTGAAATATGTTTTCCCACTGGCTGACGCATCTATTCCTACCTTCATCATGCATGTATCAAACCTCCCCTTAATTGCTTTGGTGCTGTTTACTTTGTCCATTTCACGTTGCAGCACGTTCCACTTTCTTATCACTCTGAGTGAAGCAATTCCTCTTAAATTCAGTATTTGTCCAGTTAGGGGGTCTCCACTTTTTGTGCCCTTGTGAGTGGACTTCTCATGAATGGAAACAATTTCTCCACATCCATCGGATTAAACCCCTCCACACTCTACTCAATCAGGCCTGTTTGTTTTCCAGGGAAAACATGTCGCGGCCTAGTCAGTACTTTAACAAATACATTGACTTGGATCCCATTTACCCTGCCCTGAGAAAAAGAACAGGAAATGACATCAGCACAGGAAATGGCATCACCATAGGAAATGACATCACCGACCCAAGGAAACCTAAACATATAAATAGAAAGCGGGCTATACCACCAGTACTTCATCTGGAGGCTCACTGAAGATGTTACCTAGTATGGTGATGAAACATCTGAAAATGAACCTTCCAGCTCAGCGAGCTAACTTACATCCACCACTTCCTGACTGTTGCAATCTCGGAATCCTGGTAGAAGCTATGCAGATGTTGCCTGCATTTTCTCCAGTTCTTCACCATCCCCAGTAAATTCCTTTCACAATTGTCTGAGCTTCACTCCAAAAGGGTAGCGGCTGAGAGAGCCACAAGTGATGTCCATGCTTGCATACTGTCAGTCATCCAAACCCTGAGTTCAAAAGCCATGCCCAAACCTACTGTACCATCATGGCAATATTTGCAGAGATCAATTTTTACAATCGTTGTCAGAAAGTGTTGATACTTCCTCAACAGCAAAGAGAGTTTGTTTAAAATTAAAACTATCAACTCATGAGAAGTTTGTAAATTGTATTAAGATGTGGGGTGGGGATATTCAATGCTAACTTTAATGTGCAGAGTTCTCCAGGCATTGGTTCCAGCCACTTGCAGTTTGAAACTTGATTTAGCTTGACAAAAGTTATTTTCAACAATATGTCTAACTTCCCAGGAGGCTATTTGAAGAACTACCATCCATTCCAAAATGATCAACTCTTGGCACCGTGACAGGTGATTGACAAATTGAGTTTAGCATGGCAAACAGTAAGGTTATGGTCTGTGCTGAAAATAGCTGATACTGATGGATGGATCATTCTCATTATTTAAAGTGCAACAGGAAGCTAAAATGTGGATGTATTTGATAAGTAAATGTTGAGCGTGTCATTGTACGCCATGTCAGCATCTGCCAACGTCAGCATGATGTTAGGGAACATATAAAGATCCATAAATATAAGGAGATGACACCAACACTCTATAAGACTTTGGTAAAATCATGTTGGAGGCATAGTGTCAATGTTTTATTACCGTAATTATTACAAACAGGGCTGAGTCATCTTGTATGTGCTCATAAAACAGTTTTTGGCAGCAGCTATTCATGAATAAATCTAGTCTCAGCACAGCTGTAAGTTGTGAATTTTCCTTATTCTCAGTATATAGAACAATTTCCCTCATTGTTCAACTAAGTCAAAGAACCAGCTTAGCTGCTAAATACTTTGATTTTTGATCGATAGTTTTAATTATTCTGCACAGGAGGTTGCTTGACTAAAATGGCTTGGACTCTCAATCTTAGCTGAGCCATTGTGTTTGATGAGTTGGACCATTGTGGGATGAAGACCTCCCTCCACCCCCCCCCCCCCACAACTCAGCCCGCCTTGATTGACTTGAAGTCACCATCACGGCAGCAGTACTGTGAGAATGCTGCACTCTAAGGGGTGCTGTCTTATGAGGAGACCTCAAATTGAGCCCCTATCTACCATCTCAGGCAGACATAAAGGATCCATGACTGTGTTAGATGAAGAGCAAAGGAACTTCCCCTGGAATATTGGCCACTTGTTTACCCCTCAACTAACATTGCAATGCCACAGTGATTAGCCATTGTCATATGGGAACCAATTGCTTGCCAGGTATCCTACTCCCCATCTTCAAAGGGATTTAATTGGCTGGAAAATGCTTCAAGGCATCCAATGTTCAGGAAATGTGCCGTATGAATGGAAGGGCACAAGTGATTGAAATAAAGGATCCTTCTCAGAAACTGATTGGTGTCTCTGGGCAGCAGATAAAATCTCTCAGCGCTGCTGCAGTGGCTAGCAGCTCAGCATAGTTCTTATCAGTAGTTGCCCATCCTGAGGCAATCAAGGCCACTTGTAAATTGAGATTCACCCCATGCCTCTGCCCCTACCTCCTTTAGGGTATGTTTAGCTGTGTTGCCACAAGGTAGAAATGGCAATTGTGAAGCAAGGTACTACAAGATGTGGCCATTTATCCAGACACACATTTTACCACCATTTCATTCCTGATGAAGGGCTTACACCCGAAACGTCGACTCCCCTGGTCCTCGGATGCTGCCTGACCGGCTGTGCTTTTCCAGCGCCACACTCTTCAACTTTGATCTCTAGCATCTGCGGGCCCCTATCTGTCCTTGAGAAAGCCAGGCAATGTTATGTCAAAAAGATTAATTGAGTTATTCAGCTTTTAGCACTATCTAATCTACCTACAATTTTGTGATCGTACTCCAGATGATTGTGTGCCCATGTGACTAGGCACAACAAGGTTACTTCAGCCATCTCGACAGGATACCTGTCATGATTTAAAAAAAAACAAAAGTGGCAAACATTCTACACAGAGGGTAGTTCACATGTGGAGTGAACTACTTCCTGGGGAAGTGATGGATGTGGGCACAATTACAACGTTTAAAAGACGTTTAGGTAAGTACATGAATAGGAAAGGTTTGAGGGGATATGGGCCAAGCGCAGGCAAGTGGGACTGGTTTAGTTTGGGATCATGTTGGGCATGGACTGGTTGGACCCAAGGGTCTGTTTCCTGCTGCATGACTCTGTGGCTCTATGGTTCTGTGAACGAGGGAGGAGTTTGGATCCTCACTTCCCTATATGCAGAACAACCTCGGTTATCCGAACATCAATTATCCGAATTTCAGATTATTCTAACTAGATCTCAACGTAAAAACGTCACATCAAAGAGGTGTTACCGAGACTGGTGCGATGATAGTGTCTTTTGTTTACAATGATTAAAAGTATATTGTGATTACCTGTCCTGAAGAACGTGTGAAAATGCTGTCAAAAACAAGGAAACATAAGCACCTCAAGCAACAGCGACTGGGTATTTTTAATGTAAGTGTTAGTTACACTGCCCTTTGCAAAAGTAATGGGTCGTTTATGAAAAAAAAGGCAGAGAAAGTAAATGCATGAGAGAGGCAGTGCTTCTGTCTTTCTATCACGACACTGAGTTCAGATGAAACTGACAAATGCTCTTGTGATTTTAGAAGCTGTTTGGAACCTTGCTGAATGCTGTGATTTCCATATTTTTGTGATGGTGAGGATTTAGTCCTTCTCAGTTTAACCGGATTTGTGCAATTTGCTCCTCGCAACCTGGAATATTGCTCTAGTATTACTTCCTGCTCTTAAGATAATTCTGAACAAAACATTTAAAACGCAAAGAATAGTTCGTTTAAATAGCAGACTCATCAAAATGATAGATTTAAACAACCTCTCTGGTAGAGCACAGTGTTTGATCCTCTAATCTCTTCCAGAAATATGTAGTGTTTAAGGAATATTTGAGGATTTGGCCTTCACCTCAATGAATTTTATTTACACACGAATGATTTTATTGGTAAAGTATCATGAATGTTTAAGCAATATCCAGTGTTTGTACACATTTTATCGATTGAATGAATAAAAACGCTGCAAACATGTTTTTTTACATTTTATGTTCAGCATGGCTTCCTTTGTTTATGATCAGATCAGTTATCAGAACAATCAGTTTTCCAAAAAATCAGTTAACCGAACAGTCAGTTATCCAAACAAAATATTCACTGCCTATCTTGTACGGATAATCATGGTTGTTCTGTATTTTACTATCCAGTGCCCTTGAAAGGACTGACCCATTTCAAATTGTCACCAACACAGTTCAGCTTTCATGAACTCTTCTCCAGTCTTTCCCTCCACATTAGAAAGTAGCATTGAGCTATACAGCCATAAAAAGCTTTGACAGTAGCATTTGCTGTAAAGGTACAAGATCATGTGATATATTACAAACTGAATGTGGCATCATTCTGTTAGATTGACTTGTGAGGTTTTATCATGTGAAAACTCTTGAACAATTGCTTTTCTCTATAGATTCATATTTGCAAGTGTTTTATTACACCACTTGCAATCCTATTCATGTTAAGCTGGTTTTGCACTTATTAACACATAGCTGAGTGTGGAGCACTTAAATATTACAGGATTTCCTTTCTTCTATGCCTATCTGTGATATATTTTTACTATGCCACCCATATGATTTTCCTCGATGGACAAATGTTTTAATAACATCAGAAAGCAAAATTCATAGAATAGATTTGCCCTTGTTCCCTAAACATAATGACTTCAGTGAGCTAAGAGGCCGTTTTTTGTCCTAAGTTTAATTATCTTCTAAATGAGCGCGAATAATTTAGTCCTTTATAAGCCACTCTATATTACAATACCTTTTTTCCCATAAAACTGCAGGATGAGTTGATTTGTGATGTGTCATATTACGTGAGAGTAGTTATAGAATTCTGACCATGTGGAAACTGGCCCTTCGGCCCAACAAGTCCACACTGACCCATTCCCCTACATTTACCCCTAACTGATGCACCTGACCTACACACACCAAACACTATGGGGTAATTTAGCATGGCCAATTCACCTAACCTGCACATCTTTGGAATGTGGGAGGAAACCCACACAGGCACAGGGAAAGGGAGAACATGTAAACTGCCTGAGGCTGGAATCAAACCCAGGTCTCTGGTACTATGAGATAGCAGTGCTAACCATTGTGCCACTCCAACGTAATGAGTCACTACTGATGAGTAGTGCAAATGAGTAGATTTGTTTTATTGTTCAAAATATATCAACTGACTTAATGGGCTGAGGAGTGGCAGATGGAGTTTAATTTGGGTAGATACAAGGTATTGCATTTTGATAAAACAAACCAGGGCAGGACTTATACAATTAATGGTGGTGTTGTAGAACAAGAGACCTAGGGATCCAGATACATAATTCCTTGAAGGTTATCATTACATGTAGACAGGATGGTTAAGAAAACATTGAGCATGCTTGCCTTCATTGCTCACACCTTTGTTATAGCAGTTTGAGATTTTACAGTACATTGGTGATATCTCTTCTGGAGCACTGTGTGCAGTTCTAGTCGCCCAGTTATAGGAAGGATATTATCAAACTGGAGAGGGTTCAGAAAAGATTTACCAGGATGTTGAAAAGCCTCAGTTCCCTTTACAAATCCAGCACTGCCTTCATAAGCCCACCCTTTCTGACCTCGTTGAGGACACTTCACAACTTGCGTGCTTTCCACCTCCATTTCATTCCAACATTGTTGGTACAGCCATAGTGGTCAACTATACTAAACAAGTCACCTCTGGCTCCACTTCTAAAAACCCCTTCAGAACTTATCGCTTCAAGCTCATAAGAAATTGGGGCAGGAGTAGATCATTCGACTGATCAACATCTGATAACATCATAGCTAATCTGATTATGGCCTTAACTCCACTTTCTTGCCTATCCCCCCGATAGCCCTTCAGTCCCATGTCCATCAAAACATGTCTAACTTAGCCTTGAGTTTATTCAATGATTCAGCCTCCACTGCTCCATGGGGAAGAGAATTCCACGGCCCAGTGGCCCTCTGACAGAAGAAATTCCTGCTCCTCAGCCAGAGGATGGTGAATGTGTGGAACACATTGCCACAGACAGCTGTGGAGGCCAAGTCATTGAGTGTCAATAAGACAGAGGAGGATAGGTTCTTGATCAGTAAGAGGATCAAAGGCCATGGGGAAGAGACAGGAGAGTGGGGTTGAGAAATATATCGGCCATGACCGAATGGTGGAACAGATTCAATGGGCTGAATTCTGCTCCCATATCTTATGGTCTTATTGTAGTGTTATGGCCTTGTCCCTGTCTTAAATGGAAGACCTCTTATTTTTGAAACACTGCTGCCTCGTTCTATGAGGAAAGCAACAACCTTTCAGCATTTACCCCGTCAAGAGCTTTCAGAATCTTACACTTTAATAAAATCATTTCTTGTTCTTCTAAAAAAAGACCTGACCATGCATGGGGTCTCCAATAACCTTGCTTCAAATTCTGACCTGTTGTTCAATTAAACTTGTCTGTTTCGCATCTGGGGATGCTGGGGTCACAAATGTTGGTTTGTTGTTAAGGAGTGTGTCTTGCTGTTGTCCTGATCCCCTCAGAATAACTCAGTGACAGCGTGTCCCAGTCAGTGTGTAATAGGGTAATAGGGTTGGTAATGGTGCTGTGGAAGTATCACTGGACTAGTAATCCTTCATCCCTCATTAATGATCTGGGGACATGGCAAAGAATATCATTTGAATTCAATTTTTAAAAAGTTTGGAAGGAAAAATGAGCCTGTAACCCCCGTCATAAAGATCCATCTGGTTCATGAATGTCCTTTCGGAGAGGAACTCTGCCATCCCTAGCTGATCTGGACTACATGTCAGTCAAGACTCTCATCAGTATGATTGACCCATAACTGCCCTCTGGGCAATTAATGGTCAGCAATGCTCACATCCCACAAACAAACAAAGTATAAACTATTAATCAATCGCATGCTGAATAATGCACCTTGTTGAATCTTTAAATTATTGTTTGATGCACGTGCTCCTGAACAAGGGCCTAAGGTTCCAATGGGTCGACTAAGAATGAATCAAACAGTGTGGTGCTGGAAAAGCACAGCCAGTCAGGCAGCATTCGTGCAGCAGGAGAGTCAACATTTCGGGCACAAGCCCTTCATCAGGAATGTGGCTTAGGCCTGAAACGTCAATCCTCCTGCTCCTCGGATGTTGCCTGACCGACTGTGCTTTTCCAGCACCACACTCTTCAACACTGATCTCCAGCATCTGCAGCCCTCACTCTCTGCTAGTTGATTATAACCTTACTGCGAAAGCTCTTCCAAAGATGCCTCCCTTGAAGAAGTTCTCCTCCTCCCTCTACAAGGTTCTCAGTGAGTCTCTCTCTCTCTCTCTCTCACTGCACCTCCCCAGGTCACCTCCTCGGGCCTGAAGCTCTTCAGCCACGTCCTGAAGTAGACTCGCTATCACAGCCACATCTCCTTCCTCAGCGCCTGCTGAGTCTCATTCCTGATGAAGGGCTTATGCCCAAATCAGCGATTCTCCTGCTCCTCGGATGCTACCTGACCTGCTGTGTTTTTCCAGCACCACACTCTCGACTCTGATCTCCAGCATCTGCAGTCCTCACTTTCTCCTGACCAATAATAAGTGTGCTGCTGTACAAATTAAAGTATTACATGGCCTTAAAAAGAAACCAAAAGCCAGTCAGTGGCTGGACTGCAGTTACAACATCAGCGGTGAAAGAAGGAAAGGACAAGTTCATCACTCAAAAGGCAAAGCTTCATTCAGAAGTGGGTAAGGAGCGCTGCAAAGGCAGCCATCTTTAGAAAATATGCAAAGGCCTTCCCCAAAGAGGCTCAGTAGGAAGCAAGAGAAACCTCCAGGAAATAAAGTTAGATATCCCTAAAGGAACATGGAATAGCTTTATGCAAACTGACATGAAGGAAGGGGAAGGAAATGGAAAAGAGAAGTCACATCTCCCACAATGATCATTGCCATTACCAACACTAGGCTTCATGAGGTACAGCTACAGAGAAAGTGAAAGAGCCAGAAAAGAAATTTACCCCAGGATTGCAGAATCGGGAAGGCCTCAGGATTTATTCAAGCAGAAAATGAGCAAATTAAAAGAAACTGAGTGAGAAGGTCTAGCAGGACAAGAAAGCACAGGAAACAGTGAAGATTTAAAATGACCAGAATTCAGATTTATAAAGGTTGTAAGTTTGATCGCTGAGTTTTTTTCTCAGACATTTCGTCACCGTGCTGGGTAACATCATCAGTGAGCCTCTGTTCAAGAGCCGGTGTACTGTCCTGCTTTCTACTTATGTGCCTTGGTCTGTCGAGGTGGGTGTTATCACTTCTAGTGTGGCTAGAGTCTCTGGGCGCGTTGTGTTTTCTTGTTTGTGTCAGTGAGATCACCAATATCAGGATTCTTGGCAGAAGCAGTTATGCAGAGGTTGTATCGAGCAGTCCTCCCCACAATCCAGCCCAAGCTTTGGGTCAGGAATGGGGACGACACCTTTGTCATCACGAAACGCAACAAATTAGAAAACACCCGCAAACACATAAACAACATCCTTACCGGTATAAAGTTCACCAAAGAGGAAGAGAACAATAACAGACGTCACAGTAGAACAAACAGCCAATGGAGAGCTACAGACCAGTGTCTACAGAAAAACCGTACACACAGAGCAGATACTCAATTACAGGAGCAATCATCCCGACACCCACAAACGGAGCTACATCAGGACATTATTTAAATGAGCCAACAACACACTACAGTACCAGAGACTACGAGATGCCAAAGAAAAGCATCCATACAACATATTCAAGAACAATGGGTACCTGATAAGCACAGTCCGCCAATTCTTACACACCAAAC
This sequence comes from Chiloscyllium plagiosum, assembly GCF_004010195.1. NCBI lineage: Eukaryota > Metazoa > Chordata > Chondrichthyes > Orectolobiformes > Hemiscylliidae > Chiloscyllium > Chiloscyllium plagiosum. The sequence continues at coordinate 6,964,400 of NC_057721.1, forward strand.
CTAAACAGGAAGACACAACACGCCCAGCGACTCTAGCCACACTGCCATACATCAAAGACATCTCAGAGATGACGACCAGATTACTCCGGCCCCTAGCCATCATGGTAGCGCACAAACCTAACAACACACTGAAACAACTCTTGATGAATCTAAAGGACCCCGTACCAACAACTAATAGAACAAACCTCATAAGCAAAATACCTTGCAAGGACTGCAACAAACATTAGATTGGACAGCATGGCAGAAAACTAGCTACTAGGTTCATAAGCACCAACTAGCCACCAAAAGGCGTGACCAACTATCACTGGTATCCATACTCACAGACAAAGAAGGACACCAATTCGACTGGGACAATACATCCATCCTGGGACAGGCTAAACAAAGACATGCAGGGAATCCTAGAGGTCTGGCATGCAAACCAGAACTCCATCAATAAATACATCGATTTGAACCCCATTTACCAACCTCTGAGAAAAAGTACTGGAAATGATATCACCCACCTTAACAGACCAAGCCACATAAGTAGAAAGTGGGACAGAACACTAGCACCTCACCGGAGGCTCACTGATGGCGTTAAAACGTCTGAGAACAAATCGTCCAGCTCAGTGAGCAAACTTACAATCTCAACCACGACCTGAGCTACAAATCTTCACAGAAAATCGCAAACAGATTTATAAAGGCCACAGCCAAAGAACTTTATTTAAAAGTGTAAGTAGCAGGAAGTGCTTGGTGTTTTAGACTATAAGGGGTGGAAAAATATCTACTTTATCCTGGAACTATGAGGCAAAACTGCATCGTGACTGCAGAAGGCAGGGAAATCTGGGAAAAGCTGGAAATGCAGTAGGCAGAGCAAGGAGATACAGGATTACAAACATGCAGATTGTAAAAACCTGGAGAGCAGTAAATTGCTACAGAACTGCCAGTATTACTATTTAACGCTTTGTTGAAGAAGTATTATTGAAATACAAAGTTGGCAAGACTGGCGAATAATGAAACTATTGCAATATTGCTGTAGTATGGAGCCCAGTAAACCTGACAGGCGTTCAGTATAAACCGCATTGGTGAACATCAGCTGATTTACAGTAATATTAAAATTAAATTAAAGACACAACCCACTCTCACTAGTTTCTATACACACAGACAAAGAAGGACACCACTTTGACTGGGACAAGACACACATCCTAGGACAGGCGAAACAAAGACACACATGAGAATTCTTAGAGGCATGGCATTCTAACCAGAACTCCATCAATAAACACTTCGATTTAGGCCCTATCTACCTTCCCTTGAAAAAAAACCCAGAAATGACATCACCCACTTTAAGAAACCAAGACCTATAAACAGAGAGGTGGGGCACACCACCAGCGCTTCACTGGAGACTCTCACTGATGATGTCATCCAGTCATGGTGACGAAACATCTGAAAACAAACCTTCCAGCTCAGCAAGCTAACTTACATTCATAACATTTAAATTATTCTGACTTGAAATACCTTTAAGGTAGTAAGATTAATTAGCACTGTAAGAATAAATAGAAAATGATACAATACTTCCTAGCAGATTCAAGGTCAGAGATGGACAACTCAGATTATGAGATTGAACTTCATGGATGTGACAATTCATAGGATGCAGCATTGCTTCAAAATGTAAATGGAATGACTGTCAAGTGTATAGATGTGCTGAGGTGTGCATAAATTAGTTGAAATTAACTAATAATCGATACCCCTCACTGTTGAGCCAGTCTGCATATTTGGACCTTACCTTCATTAAGACATCAGAAGGAACCCTCTTATTCTTAAAAGAACAGCTGGTCCAAAAACAAACTCTGGTCATCCAACCAGTAGATGATGTCATTGGGTTTCCTGGACTCACAAAGAAGAAAGGTTCTGTTGAGTTTAACAGACAATGGCATAACGGAAGAGGTTTCTTACGGCCAGGAAGAAACAATGGCCAGCAAGGCAAAAAAAAAGCTCAACCAATTTGACAAAAACCAAAGAGAGACCAAGCCTGTGCTACCATTCACCAGAGTTACGTTGAAGGACAGTCAGATCAAAATCCAGCAAATTGGTTGAGAACTCGTACTTTGGGCACTGGTAGCATTTTATAATCAGGGCAGTTTACAAATGTTTCCCTTTGGAAGATGTATTAGAAAGAATGCACCAGGGGCACTTAAGTATTACCCGGTGCATAATCAGGGTTCTGTCTGGTGACTAGAGATTGCAGATCTCCTGTTTATTTGTGAAATCTGTGATAATACTGAATTGGCAGTAGCTAAAACATTGCTGTTGTGCCATCTGTAATCAATCAATTATCTGGAAAGTTCTCCTCAGAGAAGAGAAGATTAAGCAGAGATTTAATAGAGGTGAGCCAAATTATGAAGGACCATGATGGAATAAATAATACTCCTTATAGCTAATGTCACAGGTCCAATGTTTTAGAGGTACAGCTTTTTAGTTTTAGAAATTGAATTTTAAATGTAAGTTACAGAAAACTCCTGGTAAACACATAAAGGTTGCTAAACTCTACAGACTTAAGACAATTAAAATTCAAAAGCTAATTTCTGTTTACTGGATAGAGCGCTACCAAAAAAAGTGGAAGTTATAACTGGAGGCATGATATTTTCTGTTATTTCAGTAAAAGCAGTAAGTTGTCATGTGGGGCTTCCAGAACTGGGGAAAATTGTGGAATTAGGGGGATTATGTATTTGCATTTCTATCTGGGAAGAGGCCACATCTGTTACTTGCTGTGGAGATGGATGGAACACAGTGAGATTCTTTCTATTGGAATTTATTTTTGTGAATTCATTGAGGCAAGACTGGTAATGTTTAGAAAAGCAGCAAAGAGATGGTCAGTTTTGAATCTCGCCCAGCTTGTAACTCCTTGGAAGTCGAGAGATAGAGCCAGACCTCCATCTGAAGTCGAATAAATGCTTGACCCATCATCCATCTTGCAGCCTGTGATTTGGAGCTGGTCTTCAGTATAAGGCAAAGTTGGACAGGGGCAAAAGCAGGTGGAAGCTCCTGTAATACTTAGTGAAAGGCCGAAAGATAATTGACCTGCAGTTGGACTTTTGCTATTAATTAACTTGGTTGCCCTTTGAAACCAAAGGGTGTTTTTGATGTCTTGAGCCATTGCCCAGGAGTCCCAGGGAAGCGGTGGCTGAAGCTGTGGAATCTAAGGTTAGGAGAAATTGGGGGCTTCTTAGCTGAAAGCCAATTGAAATCCCCCCATGAAATCCTGTACCGTGGCAGATAGATAGAACACTGAAGAGGAATTGGGATGAATTTCACCCATCCTAGGAAGAGTGAACCAACCTTAAAGATCTTGTCAGATAAGGGAACTCTCAAGAGGAATTGAAAAATAGAACTGAGTTTATGGCGTGTCTTTCTAAGTTAACTGTGTTTAGAGTCATAGTGCCATACAGCATGGAAATAGACCCTTCACTCAAACTCATCCATGCTGACCAAGCGTCCCAAACTGAAGCAGTCCCACATGCTTGTGTTAGGCCCATATTACTCCAAACATTTCCTCCAAATCTCTTTTCAATGTTGTAACTGTACTTGCACCTCCCATTTCCTCTGGCAGTTCAATCCACATTCGCACCACTCTCTGTGTGAAAACACTGCCCCTCAGCTCCCTTTTCAATCTTTCTCCTCTCATCTTAAAGACATGTCCCCAAGTTTGGAACGCTCCCACCCTAGGGAAAAGACCTTTGCTGGATGTATAATAAAAAGTATTTTTGCTAACGAAAATATGAAATCTTGTGGTATAAACCTGATGGTTAATTACGAGATATTCAGATTTGTTCTTTAAACCACTTAAAGCACCCTAACAGCATGTAAAATTAGAGTGGAACTGTTTCCAGGCAGTAGAAGCATTGCTGTGGTTCTGTTCGCCGAGCTGGAAGTTTTTGTTGCAAACGTTTCGTCCCCTGGCTAGGCGACATCATCAGTGCTTGTTCCTCCGGTGTTTATAGTGGTCTGTCCCTGCCGCTTCCGGTTGTCAGTTTCAGCTGTCCGCTGTAGTGGTTGGTATATTGGGTCCAGGTCGATACACCAGAACTGCAAAAAGAAGAAGAGGAACACCTATACAAGGTATTCGCCAAAAACGGATACCCGCGCAAGTTCATCAACAGATGCCTCAGAGAAAGACCACGGAACGAGGACATACCACAACCAAAAGGACTAGCCACACTACCATACATCAGGAGCATCTCGGAACTGACAGCCAGACTACTGCGACTCCTAGGACTCATAACGGCACACAAACCAACAGCCATGCTCAGACAACAACTCACCAGAACGAAGGACCCGATACCCAACATGAGCCAGGGAATTCCTAGAGGCATGGCATTCATCCACAAACTCCATCAACAAACACATCGACCTGGACCCAATATACCAACCACTATAGCGGACAGCTGAAACTGACAACCGGAAGCGGCAGGGACAGACCACTATAAACACCGGAGGAAACATCAAAGAAGCGCTTCGCAGGAGGCTCCCAAGCACTGATGATGTCGCCCAGCCAGGGGACGAAACGTTTGCAACAAAAACTTCCAGCTCGGCGAACAGAACCACAACAACGAGCTCCCGAGGTACAAATCTTCGCACAAACTTTGAGTAGAAGCATTGATAGCCATAGATCAATGATTGAAAGAAATTGGTAGAAGAATTGAGAGTAGATGGGAAAAAAAACATATCCGGGCGGTGAATTCTTGTGATCTAGAATGCACCATCTGCAAGGAAGGGGGAAGCCACGTCAGTAATAATTTTCAAAAATTATTGATAAATAATTGAAATGCGAACATTGTCAGAGCGGGGTGGGGGGAACGTGGCACCAATTGGAAAGTGCTTTTAAAGAATCAGCAGATGTGATGGGCTGAATGGTGTTCTGTGCTGATTCATTTTATGATCAAATGCATTATGCAAACGCTCGCTGAATTCATTAATGTTCCAGCCAGACAGACTGAAGTGGGAAGGACACAAAACAATTGTCTGTTTCAAAGCTGGGACAGCATTGCAGTGATATTGTGGATTATTTGTGTTTTACATTTGGTGCTGCTTTTAAAGTCTGAAATGTTTCGGAATGTGGCTGTACAGCTTTGGTGGTTTGGAAGTTAGCGTGCTGCAGCACAGTGGCTCAGTGGTTAGCGCTGCTGCATCACCAAGGACCCAGGATCGATCCCAGTCTCGGGCGACTGTCTCTGTGGGGTGTGCACATTCTCCCTGTGTCTGTGTGCATTTCCTCTGGGTGGTCCAGTTTCCTCCCACAATCCAAAGTTGTGTAGGTTAGTTGAATTGGCCCATAGTGTTCAGGGATGTGTAGGTAAGGGGCATTAGTCAGGAGTAAATGTAGGGGAGTAGGTCTGGGTGGGTTACTCTTCGGAGGGTTGGTGTAGACTTGTTGGGCCGAAGGGCCTGTTTCCACACTGTAGGGAATCTATAAAAAATAAATTACTCTGAAATGGGGGTGAAATAATCATGCACTGTGATTCCTGTTACAGTTACCAGCCCTTGTTGAAATTTTAACACCAAATCCTTTTATTTGCTATGACAGCTGACAGTGCTATCGACCAACTTTGTGTATCTCATAAAATCTGGCACATTGCTTCAGAATCTCGTTCGCTATTATTTAAGTTACTTGACAGTGCCCTTGTAGCCATTGGGAGGAGGCCAGCCAGGTGTACCCCCCAGAATATGAGTTCCCTGATTCAGGCTGTTAATCTGGGTCCAATCAGGGAGGAAAAGTGAGGGCTGCAGATGCTGGAGATTAGAGCTGAAAATGTGTTGCTGGAAAAGCGCAGCAGGTCAGGCAGCATCCAGGGAACAGGAGAATCGACGTTTCGGGCACCTTAAGTTTGTGTAAGACCTTAGCTAGACTGAGAACCTATATTGGGTAGCTTTTACAAATTAAGAGTATAACTTTGGTTCTGGTCTCTTATAAGAAGCAGCTGGTTCAGTTACCACTGATTGTAGTAAAAGGTTCAGGCCCAAGCATGGTTGAGAAAGACTCACCTAGATTGGCTCATCATATTTCGATAAGGAAATGGCTGCCTGAGGGAAGTCCTAATTAAATACCCAGAAGATTCTCAGGAAGGTCTAGAGACTATCAGAGGAGCCAAGGCCACCTTGCATCTTGACCAGGAGACAATTCCACGATTCTGCAAGGCCCGCCCAGTGCCGTTTACCTTGCGGGTAAAAGCAGAGGCAGAAATCAGGAGGGCGCAAGGCGAAGCCATCACCAAACCAGTCCAGTTTGCAGAAGGGGCAGTATCAGTCGTATTGGTTGTGAAGCCCAATGGGTCGTTATACCTTTGTGGGGATTTTAAACAAACTGTAAGCCGTTTTCTGCAGCTGGGTAAGTACTCAATCTTTCACATAGAGGATTTATACACAAAGCTGGTGGTGGTGGTGGTG
>NC_057721.1:6970832-6983320 GCF_004010195.1 Chiloscyllium plagiosum
AAGCGGGGATGGGGATGGGTGTGTCCTTCATGAAGTTAGAAGCAATTCACACCTCCCTGCAATTGTGGTTAGATGAGGATGCCCAGAAGTATGCCACAATTAATACCCATAAAGCTTTGTACCAATATATGAGACTGCCATTTGGAGTATCGTCAGCCTATGCCATTATTTAGCGGATGATGGAGAACGTTTTACAAGGTTTACCCCAGGTCACCATTTATCTGGATGGCGCGCTAGTGACAGGGAAGACCTATAAAGAGCACTTAGAGAACTTGGACATACTCCTTAGGGATTTCTCCAAGATGCATTTACACCTTAGAAGGGAAAAATGTGTGTTCCAGGCACCCCAAGTGAACTATTTCGGCTACAAGACCCATTGGAAGATAAAGTGAGAGCGGTCAAAGGTGCCTCAGCTCCCATGTCAGTACCAGAGTTGAGTCTTTCCTTGGATTGGTGAATTATTATGGAAAGTTCAGATGTAACCTGGCCTCCATTCAGCACCCTTACATCTACTATTGAAAAGGGGTCAGCTTTGAGCGATGTCTCGTAGCCATGACGTCGCTTTTACAAAAATGAAGAAGAAGAAGCTATCATTGTCTAAGGTGTTGTCACGAAATAATCCCAAGCGAGATCTGGTGCTGCCATGCGATGCCTCCCTGTACAGTCTCAGGGCAGTGTTGGCACACTGATTGCCCAGTGGAGAAGGATGCCCGATATCTTGTGCTTCCTGAACTTTGGCTGATGCAGAGCGCACATACACGCACATACACGCAGATGGAGAAGGAAGGTTTGGCAGTCATCTCTGGCGTGAGAAAGTTCCACCATTACCTTTACAGATGTAGATTTGTAATAACAGACCACAAACCCCTGATGGTGGGCTCTAATACTGAATCCGTATAATTACAAGTCGGTACACCTTCCAGGAGGCCAAGTAGCAAATGCGGATGCATTGAGTTGCCTCCTGCTGGCAGATACACCATGTAGTACTGCCACCAGAAGAATCTGGAATGGTTTTAAACTTTTTGGATACACGTCTCCAGTCACAGCTGACAATATCAGACTTTGGACACAGAACGATCCAGTCCTGGCAAAACTGAAACAGCTGGTGGTGATGGGGGAAACCAAGGGGCAGTCACAACCAGAATTGAAACTGTTTTGGGCCCAGAGAGACCAAATCATTGTAGAGGGTGACATTCTGTTGTAGGGAGCAAGAGTGATTTAGGTCGTTGCCTGATATTGGCTGAACCCGACTAGGGGCATCCAGGGGTATCCAACATGAAGGTGTTGGCGCAACGTTATGTCCGGTGGCCAGGATTGGATGCAGACAGAGCCATGTTGGTCGGGCAGTGCCAATAAGGACAAAGATTACCACCAGCGGCTGCCCCACGTTCGTGGGAGTGGCAGGGTAAACCGTGGACTCGGTTACACATCGACAATACAGGTCCTTTGATGGGCTCAATGTCCATCTTGGACACCGACTCAAAGTGGCTGGACATGCATTGAGTTCATTTGTCAAATGCAGGGATGATGAGAGAAAGCTGCACACATCTTTTACAATACACGGATTCTGGGAAGTGTGGTCACAGTTAATGGGCTATCGTTTACCAGCAGGGAATTTGAGTAATTCGCTGAAGTCAAATAGGATTTGACATTTAAGGACAGCTCCATACCATCCACCATCCAATGGTCTGGTGGAAAAAGCTGTCCAAACTTTGAAGGCAGGCCTAAAGAAACAGCCACAGCTTCACCAGAAACCAAACTGTCCCGGTTCCTATTCAATTGTAGGACCAGCCCTCATGCAGCTACAGGGACAGCTCCAGCAGAGTTGCTGACGGGAAGAAATCTCTACACCAGGTTAAATCTGATCTTCCCGGACTTGGGTGGGAAGGGTGAAACAGCATCTGGAATGCCAATGCTGGACACAGGACTCCTTTAAGGGAGAGAGGCAGTCCACTTCAGGGGATAAGTTTTGGTGTCGAAACGACAGGAATGGCCCTGCGCGGGTAAGAGGCATGGTCGCTGTGAGGTCAGGTCCCATGATGTGCAAAGTGTTGGTAAGTGAGGTGATCCTGACCAAGCACATGGACCACCAATGGGGCAGGAGCAGGACATACCCAGCCCCTCAGAACAGCCGTGGGGTCTACCCTTCCGTCTAACGTCGAAGAAACCTCGGAATCTGGGACGGACACGGTGGATGTTGCAGCTGTGCTGCCATTACTATAAGAAGAAGAGGATGAATGTCTTCCCAGATGCTCCGGGTACAAGAGGTGGGCTATAATCCGGTACACGCCGCCTGTATCGGAGGCTGAGTTGGAGGAACTGGACACGATGCAAATATGCACCAGGAAAGGTGACAAGAGAAAGGACGGGTCCACATCCTTGGACTTAGAAGGAGAGGGATGTAGTGATTGTAACGAGGTGAGCCAAGTGATCCTCACAGAGTATGAGTTCCCTGATTGGGGCTGTGAACCTGGTCCAGTCAGCGAGCCCTGACTGGAGGTTCAGAGGTTCTGAGTAACTGACAGGTTTTCTGCATGGAAATTTGCAGCTTAAGTTCCGGACAGGTGAGGGCACAGCCCCCAGCAGTCTGGCAATTAAAATCTGGGAGGAGCAATATGCTGGAATTGCAGGGACACAGGCATCCTGAAAGCTGCTGGGAATCATTGCAGAGATCAGGAAAGGCAAGGTCACAATGGGATGTGAAAACAAGGGTGGAAGGATTTTGAACTGGGAGCATTGCCAGTCGTTGGAGCTGATGCATGAGGTTTGGATAAGCAGAAGTTTACAAAGGTGGAATATGGAAGACCAGACCTGGATGAGTTGGAATGGCCAAGTCTGAAGACAGCAAAGGCATCAATTTGGAGTTAGTGGCAGCTGAACTGAAGCAGGCTTAGATTTGGGCGATGCTGCTGAGGTGAAAAGGTCGAGTCTTGATGATGGAGCAGGTAGGTGGTCTGAAACACATCATGATTTAGACAACGCTGAGGTTGCTAATAGTTTGATCCAGCATCGGACAATTGCCAGGAAGATGGATAGAAATAGTGGACAGGTATTCATGGCAGGGAAACAGGCACCAGCTTTAATTGTTCAATGTTCAGTTGAAGGGAATCGCTGCTCACCCAATACTGGGCAACGAATCTAACAGTATGGAGACAGTGGTGAATGCTGGGGATTGTCTCAGATTGAAGTAATTCAAATCTGTGTGGTAATAACACTAATAAAGCTCGATTTTAATGCTGGGCACATTCTAAATGTATTAAAATCATATCCTAAGGAAGGCTTTTTATTCCCATTTTCTCTGTAATGTTATATCTCACAGCACATGTGGGATATACCTTTAAGAGGCATGCTCATGACATTGTTGGTGTTGACCTCTCAGGAGAGCTGTTGTTGTGCAGCGGTAATGCTTTGGGTTAGAAGGTCTGTGTTTGATTCCCACTTGCCCTGGATATGTGTGATGTGGTTGTTTAAAGCTGTTTGTAATGCTCTCAGTTTCTGTCTTACTCTGTGCTCTTTTAATGTGAAGCATGCTACAATACATCAGTGTTGCATAGCCTGAAACCCATATACATAAACGCCTGTGAGTGTGGTGTATGTGTGTGAATGTCAGGAACTGTACAAGATTTCATTGAAAGCTTCAGTGACCTCTGGGCTGAATCTTATTTTTTTTGGCTAAGTTTGAGTTGAGTCGATTTTTTTGGAGACACAAAGATTACCAAGCTTTCTCACTGTAGCCTTCCAAATGTACTGCATTAGCTGCCTGCCCCAGCTCTAAGGTGTCGATTCCAGCCCCATCCTCCCACGCAGCATACCCAGAACAAATCAGCCCACAGCAGATGTTTGCCGGAAGACTGGAATCTCTTGTATCTGCTCTGCCTTTAGATGCTGGATCTGCACATTGAAGGCCAGAATCGTAACATGTCAGCGAAGGGGAGCCATGATTCCCCAGCAGGGACCTGCTCCAAGATCTGGTGCCAAGAAGACAACTCCTCTTCCCAAAGGAGAGGCAGAGGAAGCAACGTCACTAGCCCTGGGCAGCCTGGTTACCATCTAGGTCTGTGCCATCTTTATGGACGTGAGGAATGGCCAACAGTGCCTTCAAAAGTTGAATGGCCTTCTCTGTTGCGCCAATGTGAATGTCACATTTTGCTACTTCACACTCTGTCTTTGCTACTGCACCCACTCTCACCATGCCACTTCCAGTATTACCTGTAACGTCTTCTCTCACCCACTCCAAACCCCTACACCACAAACACTGCATGCCATCTGCGCTGTCTAATCACTGACCCGGGACATGAGTCCGTCCTTCTGCCAACTGCACTAACAGCAGTGCCACCCACTTGCAGCTCATTCGGGGCAGGGAGAGCCCATAGGGGTGCCTGACGTTATCTCAACAGGCCCTGTTCAGATGGGCTTCTCTTCAATCTCATGCAAATTGCAATCCTCATTATCTCACTCTGTTCTGCAACTAATGCAGAAAATCACCTATAATGTCTGCAAAAAGGGGTCAGTGAACTCTTTCTCTATACCTCTTCCCAACTGGCAGTCTTTCAGAGAGCTAAATATCTGAATAATTAGCTTAATTAATATATGAATAGTGGCCATTATGAAAAGATTTCCTTTTGGAGAGCCTAGCTATCTCTGAAACTCTCTTTGCGAAAGCTCCTCTTCAACATTGCATTGTACATCTCATCTGTCTCGCTGTAATGAAATGGATTTCTAAAAGGGTGAGTCTGACTCCTCCCCGAGAAGTGGACTTTCATAAATGTAACTCACTGCACACTGTGACCCAATGTGCTGGAGGTGGATTGCGCAGTTTGTAAATTAAATTCTTTGGTAAAATACTGTGCAATCGTGCAGGCTTTGCTGTCTGAAAAGCCTCTTGCAAATATAGGTTTGCTCCAGGAATAGCAGAGAGTAGCTAACATAAACTCTAATCATCATTAAATCCATAATTTTAATTACTGTACAGAAGCCAAAATAATATGCTTTAAATTATCATCACTAACTTGCACTTATATTGTGCAGCTAAGAGTAAATAAAAACCACAAAGTGCTTATCTTTGATTCGATCTACTGCGTAATCCGGCAATCTATGAATATTGTAAACTCAGTTTTGGTCTCCGTGCCTGAGAAACGGTGCTTAGGCTACGGAGGTTGTGTAATGATGGTTTACCAGAGCGATTCCTGAGAGGTGCAGGACTAATGTATGAGGAGAGGTCTGTTAGAAATTTCGAAAAATGAGGGGGATTGCATAGAAACCTATAAAATTCGCATAGGACTGGACAGGATAAATACAGGAAGGATGTTCCTCAGGACTGGGAAATCTCAAACCAAGGGTCATAGTGTAAGGATACTGGGCAGACTATTTAGGACTTAGATGAGGAGCAGTTTATTTTCCCAGACAGTGGCGAGCCTATAGAACTTCCTGCCACAGAAAGTAGTTGAGGCCAAAGCATTGAATGCTTTCATGAAGAAATTAGATTTAGCTCAGAGGACTAAACGGATCAAAGGGCACAGGGAGAAAGCAGGGACAGAGGATTGAGTTGGTTGCTCAGCCACGATCATATTGAATAGGTGCGAAGGGACGAATGGCTTACTGCTGTTCCTGTTTTACATGTTTCTATCCAGGAAACATGACCATCTGATACCACCTACATTAAAGTTCCATTGCTCATTCTACGCTTGGTTCCACACAGCAATAGAGGTTGGGCTTGTTATGAGGTTTTCAATTAGTCACTCCAAGCAGTTCAACGGTTAAGCAATTCAATTCAATTAATTGGGGGGAAAGAGAGAGAGCGGAGTCCATACTCCCTTTAGTATGAGGGTGCTGGCTCTGCAGCTGAAAAGGTGTTTGAAGGCCAATGGTTCTCTGTCATTGAGACTCAGGAAGAAGTCCCAGGGAATCTTTATAGTTTGTTGCAGTTAGGACTCAGTAGACATTACAGGAGTCAGTAGATGCAGCTAAACATTGGAATTGGAAGTCTTCAGACGTTCTGAGAGCTGGAGGGCTCATAATAAGCCTGTAAATAACTAACAGCTCAGTGTAGCAGTGAGTGAGTTTAAAGAAGCCCACAAGATGTATTTGCTTAGTGCAGCTGAGAAATCTTGGAGCTCGGGGAAATCCAGGGTCAGTATTACTGTGCTGAAATTAACTGTCCACCAACAAGCTGGAGTTGTGTTTGTAGGTGCTGGAATGCAATTTCAAGAAACAAGGGGAGAGTATTGCCAGGAAAGGGGGATGAGGTATCAGATGTCAATATGGCTGTCTGTTGCAGAGTGACTTTTGAGGGGAAACTGAAGCTGGCTAGAAGAATTGTTATCTCTCGTAATGTCTTCATAAGATTCGATGACTCACACTATTATTAATGTCTAGCAACTGGGTGGGCCTTGTCGGTGAGCTTGCTGAAAAACCTGTGAGTGCGCATTTGCCATTTTTGTGCTCTGCTGCAGGACGGATCATAGTTTGTCTGATGCCCATATGTACCTCAGTTAGTTTTGGATGTTATAATATAAATTGCATACATTTGGTAGATTGTTTTACTATTCAAATTATGTAAAGTTTTGTTCTGTTTGTTCCAAGTTGTAGAATCTTTATTCCTTTAATAGGTACCTGGACCTCACCTTTTGTCTACTTAAAGAAACATTTCCTGATCTCTCGCCAGATCGTAATTGAATTTGGTAGTCTGGCCCACAACAACAGAAGAGAATTAAAAAGGACAGCAAACCAAAGAAAGGGATAGTAAAAAAAAAATAGAGTTTTACAAAAAAGGACAAGGTTTAAGGGTGATTTTCAATGAGAAGAAAACATTAAGAAAGATTTGCATTTCTTTCATGTCGACAGGTCTTCGCAAAGTGCTTTACAACCAACCTTTGTAGAATAGTCAGACTTGTAATGTGCTAAATGTCCATACAAAGGTCCCACATGGCTGAATATTTAGTGACCAGATAATTTCTTTTAGTTTTGTGATGTTGAGTGAGCGAGGGAGATCACTTAATGGTAAGTCCTGGGGAATGTTGCTGAACAAAGAGACCTCAGAGTGCAGGTTCATAGCTCCTTGAAAGTGGAGTCGCAGGTAGATAGGATAGTGAAGAAGGCGTTTGGTATGCTTTCCTTTATTGGTCATTAAATATAGGAGTTGGGAGGTCATGTTGCGGCTGTACAGGACATTGGTTAGGCCACTTTTGGAATATTGCGTGCAATCCTGGTCTTCCTATCGGAAGGATGTTGTGAAACTTAAAAGGTTTCAGAAAAGATTTACAAGGATGTTTCCAGGGTTGGAACTATAGGGAGAGGCTGAACAGGCTGGGGCTGTTTTCCCTGGAGCATTGGAGGCTGAAGGGTGACCTTATAGAGGTTTATAAAATCATGAGGGGCATGGATAGAATAAATAGACAAGGTCTTTTCCCTGGGGTGGGAGAGTTCAAACCTAGAGAGCATAGGTTTAGGGTGGGAGGGTCAAGATTTAAAAGGGGCAACTTTTTCACAGGTGGAGCATATATGGAATGAGCTGCCAGAGGAAGTGGCTGGGACTGGTACAATTGCAACACTTGAAAGGCATCTGATTGGATATATAAATAGGAAGGGTTTGGAGGGATATGGGCCAAGTGCTGGCAAATGGGACTAGATTAACTTATGATATCTGATCGGCATGGATGAGTTGGATCAAAGGATCTGTTTCCTCTCTTTGGCTCTAAATATAGGCCACCGGGGAGAATTTCCCTGCTCGTTGAAGTATTGCCATGGGATCTCTCATGCCCATTCAAAAAGGCGAATGGAGCGTCAGTTTGATATCTCATCCAAAAGACCAAGTTTCCAACAATGTATCAATCTGTCAGTGTTGTACCTAGAGTATCAGCTTGTTACTTATTCTCAACTTCTGGAGTGGGATTTCAACAGAAAGTCTTCTGACTTGGAAGTGAGTGTTCTACCAACTGAGCCACAGATGATGGTACAGAAAGAGGGATATACATCCCAAAATACAGGGGTTAAAGAGCTGAAGGCAGGTGGTGATGGACCTGGCCAATGCTTCCCACATCTTGGGAAAGCATAATGATACACAATCGCCACAGAGGCTGGTCAAGGACTTAGACCTCTACAGGTTCCCCTTGATGGAGGGACAGAAGGCTGTCAGAAGAGATTTTGGAGGAGGTTGCAGAGATAGTGAGAGCTGAGGCCATGCACAAGAACAAGTTTCCAACTTAGGTCAATGAGCACAGGAAGAATGGAAATTGAGACGTGGTGTGGGGTAGAAGGGAAACAAGGGCAGAAACTATTTCCAGCACTTGTTTTATTTCAGGTTTCCAGTAACCCCAGTGTTTTGATTTTGTGTTAGCGGTTACATGGCTGCGACTTATCTTTCAGCAGTGCCCACCTTGAAGACCACCTCCAGCAATGAGAGCGGGGACCCGGGGGCTGCCGGGAAGGTAAATTAATCCTTTAATAACTTACCTCATGAATAGGTGGAGCACATGCTGAGCAGGAGCAGACACAGGAGTGCTGTGCCAGTGAGGTAATATATTTGGGCAGTTGCTTAACCCGAAACATTACTTAGGTCTCCCAACCATCCACCTCCTCGAACCAAAAAAACGTTTCTGTGCACTGATTCGGTAGGGTTACTAGTTTTTTTAAAAAATAGTCTCTTGGGAATTTAGAACAGTGGGAATGGATGTTAGGATAGTTGCATGTTCCTCCTATAGGGTGTGGGAGGTAAGGGTCACCATCAGTGTCCCTGCTGACTTCATCTGCGGGAAGTGCACCCAAATCCAGCTCCTTGGAAACCGTGTTAGGGAACCGCAGCTGGAGCTGGATGAACTTTGGATCATTCATGAGGCGGAGGGGGTAATTAAGAGGAGTTACAGGGAGGTAGTCACAGGGACGAACAGGAAAAAGGTAGATGAGTTACCGTCAGGGGACGGAAAGGGAACAGGCAGACAGTGCAGGGATCCCTGTGGCTGTTCCCATCAATAATGAGTTTGCAGTTTTGGATACTGTAATGGGTGACGACTTACCAGGGGTAAGCCATAGGATACAGGTCTCTGTGGCTCAGAAGGGAAGGGGGGAGAATAGAAAAGCGCTAGTGGTAGAAGACTGAATAGTTAGAGGAACGGACAGGAGATTCCAAGTGCCTGGTTCAGGGATGTCTCTGATCAAGTCTACAAGATTCTGAAGGGGGAGGGTGAGCAGCCAGAGGTTGTGGTGATTATAAGCATCAATGACATAGCGAGGAAAAGGGATAAGGATCGATATAGTGATTTCAGGGAGTTAGATTGGAAGCTAAAAAACAGGACGAGCAGAGTAGTAATCTCAGGATTACTACCGATGCCACTTGCCAGTGAGGCGAGGAACAGGGAGCAAGTGCAGCTCAACACGTAACTACATAGCTGGTTGTTGTGGTTCTGTTCGCCGAGCTGGAAGTTTTTGTTGCAAACTACATGTTAGTGTACAAAATACCATGCAAGGACTGCACAAAACACTATATAGGACAAACAGGAAGACAGCTAACAATCCGCATCCATGAACATCAACTAGCCACGAAACGACACGACCAGCTATCCTTAGTAGCCACACACGCAGACAACAAGCAACATGAATTCGACTGGGACATCAGTGCTTGGGAGCCTCCTGTGAAGCCAGGGGACGAAACGTTTGCAACAAAAACTTCCAGCTCGGCGAACAGAACCACAACAACGAGCACCCGAGCTACAAATCTTCTCACAAACTTTGTACATAGCTGGTGCAAGAGGGAGGGCTTCAGATACATGGATCATTGGAGTACCTTCTGGGGAACTGTACATGAAGGATGGGTTGCACTTAAACTGGAGGGGCACCAATGTCTTGGGTGGGGGATTTGAGCACTTCAGGAGGGTTCAAACTAGTTCGGTAGGGGAATGGGAATTAGAGGGCAGGGTAGCTCTCGAATAGGCAGAAATAGAATGCAGACAGCCTGTCAGGAAGGATACACAGTTGATAGGGCAAAGGGATGGGTTAAAATGTGTCTGTTTCAACGCAAGGAGTGTCAGGAATAAGAGTGATAAGCTTGGAGCATGGATCAGTACTTGGAACTACGATGGTGTGGCCATAACGGAGACAATGATTTCACAGGGTTTAGATCTTTTAAAAAGAACAGGGGTAGGGGGTAAGAGAGGTCGGGGAGTAGCATTATTAATCAGAGAGTACATCACAGCTGCAGAAAAGAAGTTTGTTGAGGAGGGTTTGTCTACTGAGTCAGTATTGGGGGGGAGGTCACTAACAGGAAAGGAGCCATCACTTTATTGGGTGTTTTCTATTGACCCCCCAATTGCAGCAGAGAGATGGAAGAACAGATTGAACAGCAGATCTTGGACTGGTGCAGATGTAACAGAATTGTTGTTATGGGTGACTTCAACTTCCCCAATATTGATTGGAACCTCCTTAGTGCAGATGGTCTGGATGGAACCAATTTTGTTAGGTGTATCCAGGAAGGATTCCTGACACAATATATAATAGGCCGACTAGGAAGGAGGCCATATTGGCTTTGTTACCAGGCAACGAGCCAGGCCAGGTGTCAGATCTCTTGGCAGGAGTGTATTTCGGTGACAGTGACCACAACTGCCTCACCGTTACCATAGCCATGGAGAGGGATAGGAACAGAGCGTATGGGAAGGTATTTAACTGGGGGAGGGGAAATTATACTGCTGTTAGCCAGGAGCTGGAGAGTATAAACTGGGAACAATTTTCTACGGGAAATGCACAACAGATATGTGGAGGCTGTTTAAGGAGTACTTGTTGCGAGTGTTGGATAACTTTGTCCCACTGAGACAGGCAAGGAATGGTAAGGTGAAGGAGCCTTGGATGACTAGAGCAGAGGAGCTTCTCATCAAAAGGAAGAAAGAAGCTGACCTATGGTTGAGGAAGCAAGGATCCGGCACAGCTTTAAAGGATTACAGGGTAGCTAGGAAAGAACTCAATAATGGACCGAGGAGAGCTAGGAGGGGGCATGAAAAACCCTCCGACTCCTGACTGAACACATTTCCACATTGAGCAACTTCAATGTTAACCCCGTTCACTTTCTCCAAATAAAATATGTTGCTAAGGGAACCGGTAGAGGTTTTGGTTCTGCATTCCCTGTCTTTTTGTGGTATATATGGAATATTTCTTGTTCCAGTCCTCCTGAAGTCCCCTTCTACTGGCACACTGATAACTGTATCAGTGCTGTCTCCTGTTCTCCTTGAATTGGAACACTTCATTAACTCTGATTCCATTTTAAGATCCATCTTTCCATCTTTCCCTCCTCAACATGTCTCTCTAAACATCCAGGGATAAGCGATTGAGTTATATTCACTCTAAATTTAAACAACTCCCACAGCTACCTGTACTGCACTTCCTTACTTCCTGTTTTCAGCTAAGGCTATATTCTGCCCAGGTTCCCTGTTTCTAATGCTTCTGATGATATTACCTTCAATGCCTTCCAATACATTCCTCATTCTTCAACAAAGATCTGAGGACCACACCATCGAAAGGGCCCTTCACTACCCTCGTTCCATTGACACATTTTAATTGTCATGCTTCCCCCACCCCTCTCAGAACCATGATGGGGTTTCCCTTGTCTTTGCATTCCACTCCTCTATGTTATTGGATTGTCCTCCACCATTTCAGATCCCACTATCATGTAGTCACTACTAAACACACCTTCCCCTAACTTCTCCTCTCTCAGCATTTCAAAAAGATCTTTCCCTCCATGACACCCTGGTCCAATCCCACCCAATATCCCTCTCCTTTTCATGGCACCATTCGACATCAGTGTATGCAATACAACACCTGGTCTTTTACCTTCCCCTTTGTCACCTTACAAGATCCCCAATACTTCTTCCTGGTTGAAGCAACAATTTACATGGACTCCCTTTCATCTGATTGACCTGATTTGCTGGTCTTGATATGGTCTTCCCTACAGTACAGGGGGAAAACAGGTTGGGTGATTCTTTGCAGAACACCTCCATTTAGTCCACAAGTGTGACCCCAGTTATTGTTTGCCTGCAATTTTAACCTTCCTGTCCACTCCCTCTCTGACCTGTCTGTAGTTGACATGCTGCATTTTTACAATGAAATTTCTACCCTTCTGTTGAACATTCCCAGACCAAACATTGAGTTCAATGGTTTTGATTATAACTGTACCTCCAGTGTTTGTTGGTTTTACTTTCAAATAGCAGCATTGGCATGTGATGCTGCATTTTCCAATGTACACCACATAGAGCTGCATTTCTTGCTCATCTCCATTCCCCATTCACCATATGTCACTTTGCACCATTCTCTTCTTTTTGTCATTTGATCTGTCCTTTCTTCCTCTCTCTGTCAACGAACATCCGTTTTGTTATAAATAAAAACCGAAAGAACCACAGATGCTGTAAATCAGGAACAAGAACAGAAGTTGCTGGAAAAGCTCAGCAGGTCTGGGAACATCTGTGAAGTTAACTGGTGGAGGTCCATCAGTTCTGAGGAAGGGTCACCCA
>NC_057721.1:6983820-6999030 GCF_004010195.1 Chiloscyllium plagiosum
ATAAAATCTTGACCAAGGACGCACCCTCCAAGAAACAGAGGCACACTGCTGGAAAAGCAGCTGTTAGACACGTTCCCCATTTGAGTAGCTACACCAGAGCTGGGATCTTACAGAGGTCTGCGTGATGTGTGACAGAAGCATACATAACATCTGGTGAGGCCAAGCTTGATGTCAGGAGCAACTCGCTGCCTCTTTTTCACAAGTGGCAAGGCAAGATTCTCACCAGTCATGGGGCAGCTGCCATTCCATGAGGGATTGCAACTTGGTAAAAGCCTCGTTGACAGCACAACTGACCTCATATCCTTCAGCTTTCTTACCATACCAAAGTCACCAAACGAGCTCAGTGTCAAAAGATTCAACACGAGAAACCAGAGCAGGTGCCTGGTGAACTCAGCTCGCTACTGCTCTGGATATCCTTCATATGGAGTACAACAAAACTGCAGCTCAGGGCCATGCTCCATTGACACCAGCCACTTCCATTGGCATCCACCATCTCACCATCTGCCAATCCCTCACAGCCGTCATGGCACACCTTCAATGCAGTGGCAGTGCTCTCTGTAAGTACAGACTTGCATCGCAGGGCATACCAGCCATTGGCATTGGAATACTGCAGTACGAACATATAGCACACAGTGATGGGCACCCAGTTTATGGAGCTGAAAATGTGTTGCTGGAAAAGCGCAGCAGGTCAGGCAGCATCCAAGGAACAGGAGAATCGACGTTTCGGGCATAAGCCCTTCTTCAGGATTATTGTTTGTTCATGTCATTGGTTCTCTGTAGGCCATCTAAAAGTGGAATTACCTGCACGCATCGCATTATGAGGGGGACAGCAAACAATTCAACGATTTACCAGGTATCAAATGGTGTCAGAAATTCCTTTTGAGAAAGGAATGTAACCCATCTGGATTAATGATATTTTCATTATTTCTGATGTAATGCATCCTGTGTATTTTACTGCTGCTATATATTCTAAATGCAAATGAGTTACTAGTGTCAGACCGTTACCATTGTCCAACAATCATAATGGGTATAGTGGCACTAGCTGGAAATCCAGTCGGAAGCCTATCAGTGATCACCTCCAGTGACCTGAGCTATTCTGGCTGTTTACATCCTATCAGTGACACTGCATAACAAAGGGGTCCCTAAACTTTCTCTACACTGCGATGTATCTGGCCCTTCTGAATTTGAAATGGCAGAAATCTTCCCTTCCAGAAAAGTGCGCTTCAACATTAGGTAAGCACAGTATATTTCTCAATTGTTTAAAATGGAGACCTATAAATGCAACATTAATATTCAAAATTTTGATTACCTGCATAAACTGTAATCAACAGCATTATTATTGTTCTGGGATTAAACAGTCGTAAACTCTGATAGCATTGCACTTCCACATTCTAAAGGAGATCGAGATCATGGTGAGCCCACACTACCCACAGTGAACTGTAGGGGGTGTCACTGTCCTGCATCTGTGGAGGAGGGGACCATTTCAGATTTAGATTACTTACAGTGTGGAAACAGGCCCTTCGGCCCAACAAGTCCACACCGACCCGCCGAAGCTCAACCCACCCATTCCCCTTCACCTAACACTACGGGCAATTTAGCGTGGTCAATTCACCTAACCTGCACATTTTTTTGGACTGTGGGAGGAAACCGGAGCACCCGGAGGAAACCCACGCAGACACGGGGAGGATGTGCAAACTCCACACAGTCAGTCGCCTGAGGTGGGAATTGAACCCGGGTCTCTGGCGTTGTGAGGCAGCAGTGCTAACCACTGTGCCACCCATGCATTATTCTGATTAACGTGTGCTTGCCCTTGGTGTGGTGCCATCGCTGTGTGCTGAAGTGTTCTGACTCATAGATGGTGCCCATCAATTTTGCGAGAGAGATGGAGGTTATTTTGCATGACTGAGGGCCATTTGCTGACGGTTCTGATTTCTCTGCTCAATGATCATGTAGCAAATCCTGAACAAGGTGAATGAATTAAAGGGTTACGCGTGTCCTCTGCTCAAATAATGTTGCCTGAAGTTTGAGAAACTAAACCATATTTGGTCCATGATAATTTGGTCCACGAATAGCAATAATGTTTATTATATTTAAAAACTAACGGCACTAGTCAAAAGAAAAATCAACAAAACCTTACCACTGTAACTATGAAAGAGTTCGCACTGCTTACTGGTGCAGAAAGCGAAGGTTTTAGATTCCTGAGCTCTGGAGTAGATGACGCCTTTACAGACTGAACAAGTGGCATCTGAGGCAGAAGGGGGCACTGAGATGTTGGAGATCAGAGTCAAGATTAGAATGGTGCTGGAAAAGCACAGCAAGACAGGCAGCATCCGAGGAGCAGGGACTGAGTTCCTTGTGGGGTGTTTTGCTGGTGCTGTAGTTTTAAATTACCTTCAGAGGGGAAATGCAAACCGAGAGAGAATAATAAAGGAGAATGCCAGGGGTCGCAAAATACTGGGGAATAGAGCTGGCACTAGCATAGTGAATAGTAAGTGAAGTCAGAGTTATGGAGGAAAAGTGAGGTCCAAAATAGACAAAAGTGGGGACTGCAGATGCTGGAGATCAGAGTCAAGATTAGAGTGGTGCTGGAAAAGCACAGCAGGTCAGGTAGCATCCGAGGAGCAGGAAAATCGATGTTTCGGGCAAAAGCCCTTCATCCCTGGTTAAGGGCTTATGCTTGAAACGTCGATTCTCCAGTTCCTTGGATGCTGCCTGACCTGCTGTGCTTTTCCAGCATCACACAAGTCCAAAATAGAGTTAAACTGCTTGGATGTGAATGCACCGAGTATAATAAATAAGGTTGGAGAAAGAGGAAATATGATGTTGTGGCAATAACAGAAGCCAACTCAAGGAGAGACAAGGCTGAGCGTTAAATATTCCTGTGTATGAGCTATTCAGGTAACTCAGAAAAGAAAGAAAGGGAAAAAGATAGAGGTATTAGTTCAGGAGGGCATAGCTGGAGAAAGAGGATGTCCCAGAGAGTTCAAAGACAGAGTTAATTTGGCCAGCATGAAGAAGTAAAACTGACATTGCTCAGTGTAGTCTAAAGACCACCAACTGATGCAAAAAATGTAGAGACATAAATCTGCAGGGCAGTTACAGAGAAATGTCAACTTTCTGGGGTAGTTATAATGGGGGACTTCAATTATACAACTCTTGACTGGGATACTGGTGGGGGAAAGGAGCAGTGAGGGGAAAATGTTCCTAGATTGTGTTCAGAAGAGTTTCCGACAGCAGTATTAGTCCAACAAGAAAAGCTGCGCTATTGGAACCTGGCTGTTGAAAATAAGGTGGGCCGAATCAAATAGGTGTCAGAGGAGGAACGTTCAGGAGACACTGACTGCGTTGTAAGGTTGAGGGTGTTGATGGCGAGAGTAGATAGCGAGATCCTGTTCCCGCTCGTAAAAGAATCAAGAATGAGAGCGCACAGATTTAAAGTGATAGAAAAAGAAGTGAGTGTGATGTGACAGAAAGCTTTTTCACACAATGAGTGAATCGAGTCTGAAATGCACTGACTGCAAATGTTTTGGAGACAGGTTCATTTGAGGCATTCAATGGTTACTTCAACAGCAGCAATATGTAAGGCCGTGCTCATTAGGGCTTCATTAGACATGAAGGGGTAACTGACCTCCTTCATTGATTCTGCTCAACATCTCCAGAATTGCATATAATATCATCAGACGGTGAGAAGGTTTTTAACCATATTTGATGCTGTTTTCTCCAAATGTGCAATCCCAAACTAATGGTCCCCCCCCTTGCAACTGTACAATGAAGGAATAATCACCCATTGATTGCAGCTTTTGTATATCTCAGAAAAGCATGCAGTGAGTTAAAGCAACAGAAATTACATTCAAATCTCAGTTGCAGGAGGGTCAGAGTGACGCTCCAAAGATTTTTAAATCCTACGTTCGCTGGGGAGGCTCCAGGATGCTTTATGCATGATTAGATTACTTACAGTGTGGAAACAGGCCCTTCGGCCCAACAAGTCCACACCGCCCCTCCGAAGCGCAACTCACCCATACCCCTACATTTTTACCCCTTACCTAACACTACGGGCAATTTAGCATGGCCAATTCACCTGACCTGCACATCTTTGGAATGTGGGAGGAAACCGGAGCACCCGGAGGAAACCCACGCAGACACGGGAAGAACGTGCAAACTCCACACAGTCAGTCGTCTGAGGCGGGAATTGAACACGGGTCTCTGGCGCTGTGAGGCAGCAGTGCTAACTGCTGTGCCACGGTGCCGCCCATAACAAGTCAGAGGCACAGCATGAGCTGACAGGCTAAGGATGTGCTGCTGCAGGAGGGAGGGAGGGAATAGTGAGGGGAGAAACTTAACAAAGGGCTTTTGAGCCTCCAAATTTTATTTTGAATCATTCCTGTTTTTTTCCTGGTGAGATAAGGGTGACCACCTTCCCCAGAAGGCAGCACAGGACTAAATGGCGTATGAAGAGCCCAAGTAAATTTCAGGTCAATGCTAACCAGAGGGAAAACCAGAGGGTCCTATCGAGAACAAAAGAAGATGATTTTGGCTGTTGAAGGCTTGAAGTTCCAGGACATCGCTGCAAACGTTCCTCATAGTGACACCCTCAGCACGTGGATGCTTCATCAGTGACCTTCCCTATATTCTAAGGTCATAATCGATGGTCGCACAATGTTCAGCACCATTCGTGACTTCAAGTACTGAAGCAGTTTCCTTATAATGACTTGTGCAGTAAGCATTGTGAGCAAATGCCTCGCAAAATTGCAGGAGTTCTTGTTGTTCAAAGTCTAAGAGCAACTAGGCGAAAGTGAGGACTGCAGATGCTGGAGATCAGATTCAAGATTAGAGTGGTGCTGGAAAAGCACAGCAGGTCAGGCAGCGTCCAGGGAACGGGAAAATCAACGTTTCGGGCAAAAATCCTTCATCATCGATTTTCCTGCTCCTCGGATGCTGCCTGACCTGCTGTGCTTTTCCAGGACCACTCTAATCTTGACCAAAGTCTAAGAGCAGGTCAGTGCTAGAATAGGAGTCATGGTGTAATGATCTCTTGTATGATGTTGATCATTCGGATGCTGATTTTTCTGATGAAAGCAAAATGTAAAGAAAGAAATAAGGCGTTCGCAAGGTTCCCCATGGGAGACTGGTGAGCGAGGTTAGATCTCACGGAATACAGGGAAAACTAGCCATTTGGATACAGAGCTGGCTCAAAGGTAGAAGACAGAGGGTGGTGGTGGAGGGTTGTTTTTTAGACTGGAGGCCTGTGACCAGTGGAGTGCCACAAGGATCGGTGCTGGGTTCTCTACTTTTTGTCATTGAGACCTACGTAGTAACTTTTTCACCCAGAGGGTGGTGCGTGTATGGAATGAGCTGCCAGAGGATGTGGTGGAGGCTGATGCAATTACATCATTTAAGAGGCATTTGGATGGGTATATGAATAGGAAGGGTTTGGAGGGATATGGGCCGGGTGCTGGCAGGTGGGACTAGATTGGGTTGGGATATCTGGTTGGCATGGACAGGTTGGACCGAAGTGTGTGTTTCCGTGCTGTACATCTCTATGACTCTATGACTCTATTTCAAAATTGCAATCTCTTTTCAGAACAAAGGAATCAGGGCCTGAAAGAGTCTGAAAGGGTTTATCCTTGATTGAGTGTAGCAATGTCATAGGGACTTGGTCAGAGTAAAGGAGGGACTGGAAGGGGCAGACCTGGTGCTAGTGTGCTCCGGAAAGGCCTCTGTGGTTATGTGGGTCATATTCATATAAACTGTAACTCTTTACAATGATATAATAAACTTCATATTGTTTATGCAACAAGACTCTTCTAGTTAGACCAGAAAAATGGCTATTCTCATCCACGTTTCACCATTTGGGTTTGAAGGAAACTCCATGCATAAAACAGATAATAGTGGATATTTCTAGAGGCATTTTGAAAGTTACGCCCAGTATCATTTCAGTATCCACAACAATTATCTTGGAGATCTGAAGTACATACAAACCTCTGTCTAGATTTCTTGTCTTTGTGGAGTTTGCACATTCTCCCTGTGCCTGCATGGGTTTCCTCTGCGTGCTCCGGTTTCCTCCCACAGTCCAAAGATGTGCAGGTCAGGGTGAATTGACCATGCTAAATTGCCCCTAGTGTTAGGTGTATTGCTCAGGGGGAAATGGGTCTGGGTGGGTCACTCTTCAGCGGGTCGGTGTGGACTTGTTGGGCCAAAGGGCCTGTTTCCACACTGTAGGGAATCTAATCTAATCTAGTAGTCTTAGAGTTCATACCTAATCATCAGGAGAGGGTCTAGAAGATTTGGATTGACATTAGTTGATCTTTCACTGATTGGTCGATTATTTCTTTGCTCTCTGTCTATTTTGTTCCTGTAAACTGAAATCTAGCAGAGAGGTGAAGGACTTATAAGGTTTTGCTTAGTCTGTAACCTGACACAGCAGAGACAAATCTCTGAAATGTCTTTGTGTGACAGCTTGTTTTCCTTCTTAATCAAATGCCTAAATTGGTTGAATTACAATCACTACAGAAGTTCTAGGCATGCCAGTGACATTACTTTGATGCTTAGTTTGTAATACTTTGTATGTAATCCATTCTGCAGGATAAAGAATAAGGCTTTGGGTGGAATGGTTGGAACAGTAGGTAACAACAAAAGCAGAAATGTCGAATCTGGGTCCAATAGATATCTTTGAACATCTGGTGAGAAATAATGGAACTAACTTGATGGTACAGAAGGCAGTATTAATATCTTTATTTATTATGGATTTTATTCCACGTAATACACGCCAACTCATGGTTCAGAAGAGGTGATTAAAATTCTTCAGGCCAGATGTAAACATGTGGGATGTGTTGTCATTTTTCAACAATGTGAAAAGCATCAAAGGATCTGCATAAAGAAATGTGGCCTAGTTCGAAGACAATATGTTTGGTTTGAGTCTCTGTTATTCTAGAGAAGGTATGAATGTTTACAAGAAGAAATCATTCACATTGCAGCTGGAATGAAGGCTGAGTGGCACAAGATTGCCACCTACTGGTATGCTATCATATGACATGTAAGGATCATATGACAATAATGTCAAACTTAATAGGTTCAGAGCAAGACTACAGAAATAGTCACTCCAAAAGATATCAATATTTCAGCAGTTTTCAGCAATTCTTTCAGTATTCAGCGCTGAGATCTAACTTGAGTTGTGTCTAACCTGATGAACATCCTACTGATAACAGCATAAAGAAATGGACACTTGCACTTCCTGTGAATATTAATAAACCAAGTTCAGTTAACCTTCAACATTTGGGTTATGTTATATGGATTATTTGGATCTATTTAGTAGAGCAACATGTGTTGAAGATACTCGAAAGAGATTGACTTCAAAAGCAGATAATCAAAAGTGCAGAGTTGAGAGATAAAGAATGTGGTTTCTTGGTTCAAAAACCACAGTCTGCATGATATGATCTGAGTGCTTCCCATTATGCCTTTCTATTTAACATATATCACAAAGACTAGATTTTTGTTGAGACAGATGTCTTGGAGCTTATTAACAACATCATCTATACTGTTTTAAGACCTCAGACATATGTAGTCTTGGTTCTTTACTAACTATTGTTGTACCACATGACTGTAACACTACACACTACACCGCTAAAGTGAGGCAAGGATCTTAATACCAGAAATTTACTAGTCATGTTGTCATCTAACTGTCTTAAAGGTACACCGTCCATCTGGGATCCACACAATAATACAACACCTCCAATTATAAATAATAAGGATCCTTTTTCACCAAACATGTACAAGGAGGCATAATAGAGTGTCTGCCATTGTACACGAATGCCTATCATTGGTCATAGATGTGAAACTGTTGTCTGGCATGAAACAGGTAGTTCTGGGACAACCCGCATTCCGGCAGTGCAATTTGGCTATAACGTCGCTGAAGAATTAGGGAACGGTATTTTCGAGAGCACTTACTTCTGTTAACAATAGCGCAATTCCAACGGGGATCGATTCGCACGTTCCATTCTGCGCATGCGCTGATGTCAGCTATGGATAGAGCAGCTTTCTGTGAGGGGTACTGTACAGACAGCAGGGTTCTGTGAGAGGTACTGTACAGACAGCGACTTTCTGTGAGGGGGTACTGTACAGACAGCAGCTTTCTATGAGGGGGTACTGTACACACAGCAGCTTTCTGTGAGGGGTACTATACAGGCAGCAGCTTTCTGTGAGGGGGTACTGTACAGACAGCAGCTTTCTATGAGAGGTACTGTACAGACAGCAGCTTTCTGTGAGGGGTACTGTACAGACAGTAGCTTTCTATGAGAGGTACTGTACAGGCAGCAGCTTTCTGTGAGGGGTACTGTACAGACAACAGCTTTCTATGAGGGGTACTGTACAGACAGCAGCTTTCTATGAGAGGTACTGAACAGACAACAGCTTTCTATGAGGGGTACTGTACAGACAGCAGCTTTCTATGAGGGGTACTGTACAGACAGCAGCTTTCTATGAGGGGGTACTGTACAGACAGTAGCTTTCTATGAGAGGTACTGTACAGGCAGCAGCTTTCTGTGAGGGGGTACTGTACAGGCAGCAGCTTTCTATGAGAGGTACTGTACAGGCAGCAGCTTTCTATGAGGGGGTACTGTACAGACAGCAGCTTTCTATGAGGGGGTACTGTACAGACAGTAGCTTTCTATGAGAGGTACTGTACAGGCAGCAGCTTTCTGTGAGGGGGTACTGTACAGACAACAGCTTTCTATGAGGGGTACTGTACAGACAGCAGCTTTCTATGAGGGGGTACTGTACAGACAGTAGCTTTCTATGAGAGGTACTGTACAGGCAGCAGCTTTCTGTGAGGGGTACTGTACAGGCAGCAGCTTTCTATGAGAGGTACTGTACAGGCAGTAGCTTTCTATGAGAGGTACTGTACAGGCAGCAGCTTTCTGTGGAGGGGTACTGTACAGACAGCAGCTTTCTATGAGAGGTACTGTACACATAGCAGCTTTCTGTGAGGGGTACTGTACAGACAGCAGCTTTCTGTGAGGGGGTACTGTACAGAGAGCAGCTTTCTGTGAGGGGGTACTGTACACACAGCAGCTTTCTGTGAGGGGGTACTGTACACACAGCAGCTTTATATGTGAGATACTGTACAGACAGCAGCTTTATATGTGAGATACTGTACAGACAGCAGCTTTCTGTGAGGGGGTACTGTACATACAGCAGCTTTCTGTGAGGGGGTACTGTACAGACAGCAGCTTTCTTTGAGGGGGTACTGTACAGTCAGCAGTTTTCTTACATTTTTTTTAAATGTGCGGTGTTAAATTTATTTTTGTTTCTCTTATAAATATGATTTCAACCTTCATTCAGACTGTGGTATGCTTTGTGTTAGACTTTTGGGTGATTTCTGTGCGATCATGAATGATATTTATTACTGATCTATCCGTAACCCCACTTTTCCCATAGGCCCTGTTATTTCTATTCAGCGATTTTCTATTAAGCGAGGCTTCAATGGAATGCACCAACGGTGTTAAAAGTGAACTACCTGTACATTCAGTATCTGACCAGTGATCCTGCATGGTGACAAGTGGTTGATGATATGCAGTATCGACATGTCAGCCATTGCTTCACAGGACTTGACTGTCATTCATTACAACGCCGTATGAGTCGCAGGGCGGTAGGATAGTGAAGGCGGCGTTTGGTATGCTTTCCTTTATTGGTCAGAGTATTGAGTACAGGAGTTGCGAGGTCATGTTGCGGCTGTACAGGACCATTGGTTAGGCCACTGTTGGAATATTGCATGCAATTCTGGTCTCCTTCCTATCGGAAAGATGTTGTGAAACTTGAAAGGGTTCAGAAAAGATTTACAAGGATGTTGCCAGGGTTGGAAGATCTGAGCTACAGGGAGAGGCTGAACAGGCTGGGGCTGTTTTCCCTGGAGCGTCGGAGGCTGAGGGGTGACCTTATAGAGGTTTACAAAATTATGAGGGGCATGGATAGGGTAAATAGGCAAAGTCTTTTCCCTGGGGTCAGGGAGCCCAGAACTAGAGGGCATAGGTTTAGGTGAGAGAGGAAAGATATAAAAGAGACCTACGGGGCAACGTTTTCACACAGAAGGTGCTGCATGTATGGAATGAGTTGCTAGAGGAAGTGGTGGAGGCTGGTACAATTACAACATTTAAGAGGCATTTGGATGGGTATATGAATAGGAAGGGTTTGGAGGGATATGGGCCGGGTGCTGGCAAGTGGGACTAGAGTGGGTTGGGATATCTGGTCGGCATGGACGGGTTGGACTGAATGGTGTGTTTCCATGCTGTACATCTCTATGATTCTATGACTGTCTGACCTAGGCTGGACCCAATATTATTATATCTTTCTATGAAACCATACGACAATTTTACACTTTGTCGTGGCTCATGTTGAGATAATTGTCTGTCTGCTCGCCGATCGTGCTCTTATACTGTTTTCACCCTGTTTCCTAAAAGTTTACTTTGCAGACGTGGTTAGTTAATGAGAGTTAGTACAGAACAATCAAGTGGACCCATCTTCCAAACATGAGAGCTGCTAGTGAGGGTAGGCCATTGTCTTGAGGAGAGAACACAGAGCTGAAAGGTTCATTTCCAGACGTATCATTACCTTACTAGGTAACATCTTCAGTGGACTTTATGCAAAGCAATGCTGAAACTTCCTGCTTGCTATTTATATATTTGGGTTTCTTTGGGTTGGTGATGTTATTTCCTGTGGTGAAGTCACTTCCTGTTCCTTTTCTTGAGGGTGGCAGATGGGGTCTAACTCGATGAGTTTGTTGATAGAGTTCTGGTTGTAATGCCATGCTTCTAGGAATTCTCGTGCATGTCTCTGTTTAGCTTGTCCTAGGATGGATGTGTTGTCCCAGTCGAAGTGGTGTCCTTCCTCATCTGTGTGTAAGGATATTAGTGAGAGTAGGTCATGTCTTTTTGTGGCTAGTTGGTGTTCATGTATCCTGGTGGCTAGTTTTCTGCCTGTTTGTCTAGTATATTTTTTGTTACAGTCCTTGCACGGTATTTTGTAAATGACATTAGTTTTGCTTGTTGTCTGTATAGGGTCTTTCAAGTTCATTAGCTGCTGTTTTAGTGTGTTGGTGGGTTTGTGGGCTACCATGATGCCAAGGGGTCTGAGTAGTCTGGCAGTCATTTCCGAGATATCTTTGATGTAGGGGAGAGTGGCTAGGGTTTCTGGACGTGTTTTGTCTGCTTGTTTGGGTTTGTTGCTGAGAACTCGGCAGACTGTGTTCATTGGGTACCCATTCCTTTTGAACACACAGTATAGGTGATTTTCCTCTGCTCTGCGTAGCTCCTCTGTGCTGCAGTGTGTGTTGGCTCGTTAAAATAATGTTCTGATGCAGCTCCATTTGAGAGTGTTGGGATGATTGCTTCTGTCGTTCAATATTTGTTCCATATGTGTTGTTTTTCTGTAGACACTGGTTTGAAGCTCCCCATTGGCTGTTCACTCTACGGTGACATCTAGGAATGGCAGTCTGTTGTTGTTTTTCTCCTCTTTTGTGAATGTTATGCCAGTAAGGGTATTATTGATGGTCTTGAAGGTTTCCTCTAACTGGTTTCGTTTAGTAGCGGACCCAGAGTTTGGGTTGGATGGTTGGCAGCTGTTTGCTCCATTGCTAAAGAAAACATAACTGAATTGTGGTCACTATTACCAAAGTGCTCACCTACTTCCAAATCTAACACCTGGCCGGGTTCATTACCCAATACCAAATCCAATGTGGCCTCACCCCCTTGTTGGCCTGTTTACATACTGTGTCAGGAAACCATCCTGCACACATTGGGCAAAAACTGACCCAGCTAATGTATACGAGCTATTGTATTCCCAGTCAATGTTTGGAAAGTGAAAATCCCCCATAACAACTACCCTGATACCCTCGCTCTTATCCAGAATATAGCAAGAAAACCAGTTGCAATCTTGCACTATGGCTCAGAAGGAATTGTGTGTGGAATCCAAGGTTCCCTCACTTGTGGAGGATGATGAAGTTGACGTGATCTTGATCAGCTGTTCGATACCTTTGTTGATGCTGAGCCAATAGATGGGCTCACACGTGACTTTTACATAGAAACCCGACAGTGAGGGGACAGACCCAACAAGTCCACACCGATCCTCTGAAGAGGATTCCACCCAGACTTATTCCCTATTATTATACAGTTACCCCTGACTAATGCACCTAACCTACACATCCCTGGACACTATGGGCAATTTAGCTTGGCCAGTTCACCTAACCTGCACATCTTTGTGACTGTGGGAGGAAACTGGAGCACCCGGAGGAAACCCTCACAAATATGGGAGGAATGCGCAAACTCCACACAGACAGTCACCCGAGGCTGGAATTGAACCTGGGTCCCTGGCGCTGTGAGGCAGCAGTGCTAACCACTGAGCCACTGTGCTGCCCAATTTGGTTCGTTCTCTGTGCTGAAGTAACTTGTATATGTGGTCTGGCATGTCTTGAGATAGAGCTCATGGAGTTATCACTTGTTTACCTTTAAAACATGACATTTCATGAGACTTCTACTTTGTTTGTGAATGAACATACTTGCTTGGATCCACTCAGGCCACCTGCTTATGATGGGTTTTTTTTTTAACTGTTGCTGTTGATTGTCATCTGAGGTAGTTTGTTAAATCTGCTCTCCTTGACTGTGACCACCTTGCATGAGATCAATGTTGAGACTATCTTCGAGATCAGCTTCTATTATACCCTCTTCCAGGTCCAAAGAAGTAACTTTACTTTTCGCAGTTTTGAAAGGTGGTGGAGAGTATCAGAAATGGTTATTTGCGAAGTTGGTTTGCAAATCCTTCTGATTTGTACCCTGCATCGTCATGGGTAGTCCTTGAAGTCATGGCGGTGTGCATGAATGGCTTTCAACAGATTATTTTTAACGGTGTGCAGTTACTACGAACAATGAAATACTTGTCAAATAGGTATGAACGAAAGCATAAAACTGGTGCGAGAATCTCTTTCAATATTGGTATAGCTAGCCTGAGCTGTCATTTGGGATCCTAGAACCAAATGCAATAGGCTTGACATAGCCATTCTGTGAGGCCTTTCTGATGTGCATCTACTTCCACTGTGGTTGGTTTGGAGGGTTCATAACATTGAGGTATGCTCTTGCTGGAATGTGAAGTGTTTTTGAGAGACTGAAAAGTATCCTGGTGATCTTATAGTGCTTTTGCAGACAAGATCTCAAAGTGGAGAGATTTGCTTGTAAAATTCAGAATCTATGGGGACAAACAGTTGAAGGAGCTGAAACTTATATCTGAGTCATTTTTTTGTCTTGCAGTGTAGGTACCTTCTGTTTGTCTTCTTTTATTTATTCTCTCATGAGAAATGGGCATTGCTGATGGGCCAGCAATTACTGCCCATCCCCAGTTGGCCTTCAGAAGGAAGCTGCTTTCTTGAACCGCTGCAGTCCATGTACTGGAGTTGCTTTCGATTTGGGTCAATTGTCAGATGTGGCACTGCATTGCCTTTGAAGTGGCCGACAGCATCAAACCCGTCTGGGTGAAAATTAGTCAGGGCCTCATGAGGCTCAATGTTGAGGCCTTGATGTAGCAGGTTTTGTTACCTCAAGGATTGTAGCAACCTGTGGATGCTGGCAGACCAGTAATGGCTGGCCCAGCTACTTCAGTGATGTAAAGGGGTTTTTTTTAGATTAGATTAGATTAGATTAGATTAGATTAGATTAGATTAGATTACTTACAGTGTGGAAACAGACCCTTCGGCCCAACAAGTCCACACCGACCCGCCGAAGCGTAACCCACCCAGACCCATTCCCCTATATTTACCCCTTCATCTAACACTACGGGCAATTTAGCATGGCCAATTTGCCTAACCTGCACATTTTTTGGATTGTGGGAGGAAACCGGAGCACCCGGAGGAAACCCACGCAGACACGGGGAGAACGTGCAAACTCCACACAGTCAGTCGCCTGAGGCGGGAATTGAACCCGGGTCTCTGGCGCTGTGAGGCAACAGAGCTAACCACTGTGCCACCGTGCCGCCCATGTCAACATGGCTCTTCAGAAAGGATAGCAGAAACCGTGGTTTCTGCTATCCTTTCTGAAGAGCCATGTTGACATTTAAAGGGGATAATGCTGATGCATGCGATCAGATCCGTCATACGCACTTAGGTTATTTTGTGTGGACTGCACCACATTGTTCGTTTCCACATTGCATGCTAACCAGGCCTGATGTGTTGGGTAAGGAGCTGGAACACGGAGGGGTTCAGGCCCTAACATTATTAAACTCAATATTGAGTCCGAAGGCTGCAGGGCCCCCGGGAAAAATGAGATGTTGTTCTTCCAGCTTACGCTGAACATTGCTAGAGCACTGCAGCAAGCCTGAGGCAGACATGTTCCCTTCTCACGTGGTTGAAGATGCCCTCCAACGCATCTCACCCACATCCCGCACCTCCACCCTTGAAGTCCACCCCTCCAACCGTAACAAGGACAGAACGCCCCTGGTGCTCACCTTCCACCCTACCAACCTTCGCATAAACCAAATCATCCGCCGACATTTCCGTCACCTCCAAACAGACCCCACCAGCAGGGATATATTTCCCTCCCCACCCCTTTCTGCCTTCCGCAAAGACCGTTCCCTGCATGACTACCTGGTCAGGTCCACGCCCCCCTACAACCCACCCTCCCATCCTGGCACCTTTCCCTACCACCGCAGGAACTGCAAAACCTGCGCCCACACCTCCTCCCTCACCTCTATCCAAGGTCCTAAAGGAGACTTCCACATCCAAAGTTTTACCTGCACATCCACTAGTATCTTTTATTGTATCTGTTGTTCCCGATGCGGTCTCCTCTACATTGGGGAGGCTGGGCACCTCCTAGCAGAGCGCTTTAGGGAACATCTCTGGGACACCCGCACCAATCAACCACACCGCCCTGTGGCCCAACATTTCAACTCCCCCTCCCATTCTGCCGAGGACATGGAGGTCCTGGGCCTCCTTCACCGCCGCTCCCTCACCACCAGACGCCTGGAGGAAGAACGCCTCATCTTCCGCCTCGGAACACGTCAACCCCAGGGCATCAACGTAGACTTTAACAGCTTCCTCATTTCCCCTTCCCCCACCTCACCCTAATTCTAAACTTCCAGCTCAGCACTGTCCCCATGACTTGTCCGGAGTTGTCCTACCTGCCTATCTCCTTTTCCACCTATCCACTCCACCCTCTCCTCCCTGACCTATCACCTTCA
>NC_057721.1:6999488-7011038 GCF_004010195.1 Chiloscyllium plagiosum
AGTATCTCTCACCCACCCGACCTATCCTAAACACTGCTTCACTTATCTGCCCCATTGCCAATTTGCACCGGGCCCACCTGACCTCCTACCCCATACCCACCTGGCACCCCACTCATTTGACACCCTACTGTCTAGGGTTCTGACCCTTTACACTTCAGAATACAGCAGTTGACTGCAGTGCAAAGGGAGTGTGATTGATTGTGGTAATGCTTTACAGGTTTTTAAAGTGATCCAAGTCAAACATTAAATCCAAGGAAGTGACTGTGATTTGGAGGATAGAGTTGATAAAATGTGGCACTGGTAAAAGCCCAGCAAGTCAGGCAGCATCCGAGGAGCAGGAGAGTCAATACTTCTCCCCCACTGACACCTCAGTCACCTGCCCTGCCTTATTTCCCAAGAGCATGTCAGGTTTTGCACCTTCTCTAGTAGGTACATCCACATACTGAATCAGAAACGTTTCTTGTACACACAGAACAAATTCCTCTCCATCTAAACCCTTAATACTACGGCAGTCCCAGTCTATGTTTGGGAAGTTAAAATCCCCTACCATAACCATCCTATTATTCTTACAGATAACTGAGATTTCCTTACAAATTTGTTTCTCAATTTCCCACTGACTATTGGGGGGGCGTGTAGTAAAATTCCAACAAAGTGATCATCCCTTTCCTATTTCTCAGTTCCACCCAAATCACTTCCCTGGGTTTATTCCCAGGAATATTCTCCCTAAGTACAGCTGTAATGTTATCCCTTATCAAAAGCCCCACTTCCCCATCTCTCTTACCCCCCTTTCTATCCTTCCTGTAGCAGTTGGATCCTGGAACATTAAGAACAGCCCTGCCCAAAAATTCAACTCTCCTGCTCCTCAGATGCTGTCTGACCTGCTGTGCTTTTCCAGCGCCACACTTTATCAACCCTGACTCCCTAGCATCTGCAGTCCTCACTTACTCCTACATGGAGAATAGAACATACTCAACTTGAGTATGTTCTGGCTTTTCCAGACAATCTAAGGCAGTGATGAGCTAGCCTCTGTGAGGGAACAGACAATGAACAAACAAAAGGGCCAGTGATCACACATTCATACCAGCTAACAGGAACGGGTTGAGCTGGGAGGGACAGAGACATGCTGTCATCCTCGATGTTCACAGCAGTGCAGGGTGCCAGGGATCCCATCACAGGAGTGTGCATGACCCTGAGCACAATCTCCTTTACTGTGGGACTCAAGGTGCAGGTGTCTAGGCACCATCGCCAACAACACCCACACGGCCCACCTCCCCGTCAGTTCAATTCCACTTTCTTCCAAGACCTGTATGTCAGTGATTGGTGTTGCAATGTGTTCGGGTCGGATGATATGTGGAGCCAGTGGGAGCTGGGTATGAGGTTGGAAGGTGAGAGAGTGTGTGAGCTGGAGCACCTGGACGTGTGCTTCCAAGTCCTGAGTGCCCAGGGCTGCTGTTGGGTGACTGATGTGGGAACGACGCATTGAGCAGAGTGACGGCTTCGTGATGTGAGGGATACGAAATCCTATGAAGATGTATTCTCCGACCTTGACATTTGAGGCTCTTAAACTTTTCGTGACACTGCTGTACTTCCAGATCCTTAGTTGCTGAATGCCAGAATTCCCTTCATCACGGAATCATCAAATACCCACTGTGTGGAAACAGGCTATTCGTCCCAACAGGTCCACACTCACTTGCATTCTGTGAAATGCATTCCACCCAGACACATTCCCCCATGCTATCCCCTTAAGCCTGCATTTCCCAAGGGCTAATCCACCTAGCCTGCACATCCCTGGACACTCTGGGCCGGTCTCCCTGACCTTCACATCTTTGGGCTGTGGGCTCCCCACAGACACGGGGAGAACGTGCAAGCTCCACACAGAGAGTCGCCCGAGGCTGGAATTGAACCCAGTGGTCCCTGGCGCTGTGAGGCAGCTGTGCTAACCACAGAGTCTTACCCGAAGTTCTGCTCCCATTCTCTCTGGAAGGTGTTCCTAGACGGTGTCCTGATCACAAGCAAAAATGTGGCATCCCTCCTCCTGTCTACCACCATGACCACACCCTCCAGCATCTCATCCGTGTACCTCGAATCTCAGTGCTCCATTTGTGTAGCACCTACATGCAGCCAGTGCCAGCAGTTGTTACTATTATTGGGTGAATCGCCAGCCAATCAGCTTCTGCCACATAACCTGGTCAGCCTCATTGAGCAGGATCAGGCCCCATGGAAATCTGGGCCTGCATGGCAGCATCACGTACGCTGATTGGTGGAACGATCTCCACATCATGTGAGCAAAGCACAAGATTGGTTCATTCATCTGTCTGATCCCAGACCCTGAAACAACTACCCTACTGAGGCCTACTTGCAGCATGACACTCCCAGCAAGAAAACAGAAACACTTTAGAAATCCCGTCAATAAGTTAGATATCAGTGCCAACACCTGAGAGTTCCTGACTTGTGACCAATCAAAGTGGAGGAGGTATTTATTTGGGAAAGCACCAAACACATAGGGAAATGTCATTCAGAAACTTGCGGATGTGAAGTAGAGGCACAGATAGATCACACAAACATCAAACAATCCATCAATCAGACCAATCCCATGTCTACCTACCCCATGTCTGCCACAGTTGACAAATCGCTGATTGAATTTTCAGCCATTTCAGAGCCCACGCAACTGGCGTGGAAGCAAGTCATGTTTAATAGGTTGATAGCCAAGTGGTGAATTAGGCAGCAGAAGACTTGCAAAGAAATTTTGCAAGGGTTTTATTGTAAATCTGTGGTGTAGTTAAGCACAAACGCCAGCTTCCACCGTTCCCTTCTGGATTCTTCCCTTGTCAAGAAACAGATTTCTCACTGGGGAAGAGCCCAGCTCTTTCGAAATAAAATAACCCACCACCATTTAATCAAATCACCCAGTATCAAATTGGAAACACTGACCATAACAAAAAATTCCAAAAAGGGGTGAAAACAAGATGGGCGAGAGGATTGGATCCAAATGAAAATAGTATTGGGCAGGGAGACGACGCGTCCCAGCCTCTACAGCACCCAACTACTTCCAAACGCTGGATGGGGACCAGTGGACACTGTGCATTCCCTCTCCAAGGACACCCAGGCACAGGCTCCACAAAACAACCAAATGAGATGACCTAGGAGCCCGTCAGTCACCTTGACCTATAATTGTACAGGACTGCAACATCCTGATGTATAGGCTAGACCAGGTAAGGACGATAGATTTGCCTTCCTAAAGAACACGAGGGAATCGGTGGGTATTTAAGATCTCATAGCCGTGACTAATGTGACTGATTTCAGGTTTATTAATTGAATTCAAATTCCACCAGCCTGATGGAAATCATTGGTTATGTCCTACTCGGAGGACTGTGAGCAGATCTAGGCACCACACCTTAGGAAGGATATATTTGTCTTGGAGGGAGTACAACATAGTTTTACAAGAATGATACCTGGACTTGAGATTATGTTATGAGGAGAGATTATACAAATTAGGCCTGTTTCTCTAGAATATAGAAGGTTCAGGGGTGATCTGATCAATAACTTCAGAATGTCAACAGGAAAAGACAATGTAGATAAATTATTTCCACTGGTTGGAAATAGCTCAGGGGCATATTCTTAGAATTAGAAATACACCAATCAGGAGAGATGTTAGGGAGCACTTCAACACACATCATAATCATAATGGTTTTGGTGGAAGAAAAGAACTTAACTTTTAAATACAAGGTCCAATTAGTATTGCCTGCTCTCAGACAATTTTGAAGCCATTCTGTTTGACCCTTAAAGGGGTCTGTATCTTTAATATTGACATCATTGATCCTGAGTAACTGCTTAAGACCAGAAGAGGGTGGTATGTTCTGCTTTTTCAAAAAACATCTTTTGAAATAACTAATATTCAAATGGAAAATGCCTTCCTTTGCCAGCCAGGGGATGGTCTCTGCCTACCTGTGGGATAAAAGATCAGGTTGTTTACTCTGCTGATCATTTAAGGGTAAGTGATGTGTTGTCACGGTACTTGGCAGTTTCTGACGATGTGAAGCCCAGAGGAGATGTAAAGTGACAAGTTTCGAGTAGTATAGTGTTCGAGAAGCTCCACTCTGTCAAGTTTGATAGATAGCTCCGTATCTGGAGGCCTGTTAGGTTTGTGATGCAATAGTTAAGCAGATGTTTAATCTACTTGTTTGAACCGTGTGTCTCAGTCACTGTGATAAGATGAAAGTCCTTGAGGATTCAAGCAGCAGCCTTATGGATTTCTAAGGCATCATGGCATTGGAAAGAAATTCCAAAATGCTTGCTCACAGAAAACTCACAGCACAGAAGGAGATGCTACTCAATCCATCAGTGTTGTTGTAGGAAGATTTGAAAGGGTTGATGCTGAGGACTGTATTGAACACCGCTTAATAAGGTGCCATGTTGGGCTTGAGCAGAAAAGCATTGGATATCAAAGTAGTTAGAAATTACATCAAGTTCTCCCTCATGGTCTCAGTAACAATGTCTAACATACCCATATAATTTGTACCTACTTGCTGTCATGCAATAAACTACATCTCGTTTGAGATATTACGACAAGGTCAGAAGCAACAGATCAGCTCCTCCCTTTTTAAACCTGTCATGGTTAGTTGCAACAAACATGAGACATGTTTTTAGGTCTGCAGCTGTATCACACTTTGATTAAAATGCAGTACTAGGCAAATTGGAAGAGTCGATTACAAAATTGAAAGAAAATAATTCTGCTGTATACTAACCCTGACAAAACTAATACAACATTCATCAGACACACACACACACACAGGAGTTTGAAATGTTTTTAGAACCATTGAGTGTTAAAGAGTCACAGAGATGTCAGCACAGAAACACACCTTTACGTCCAACTCATCCACCCTGACCAGACATCCGAAATTAATATGGTCCCATTTGCCGTATTTGGTCCATATCCCTCTGAACCTTTCCTATTCATGTACGCATCCGGGTGCCTTTTAAATGTTACAATTGTACCAGCCTCCACCACTTCCTCTGGCTGCTCATTCCATACACATACCAACATCTGCGTGAAAACGTTGCCCCTTAGATCTCTTTTAAATGTTACTCTTCTTACCTTAAACCTATGCCCTCTAGGTTTGGACTGCCCTACCGTTTAGAAAAAGACCTTGTTTATTTACCCTATCCATGCCCCTCATGATTTTATAAACCTCTATAAGGTCACCTCTCAGCATCCGAAGCTCCAGGGAAAATAAAGCCAGCCAATCAGCCTCTCCCTCTAGCTCAAACTCTCCAACCCCAGCAACATCTTTGTGAACCTTTCCTGAACCCCTTCCAGTTAACATCCTTCCTATAACAGGGAGATCAGAATTGAAAGTAATATTCCTAAAGTGGCCAAATCAATGTCCTGTACAGCCACAACATGACAATGACTCCTATAAAGTATGATTAGATTACCTACCCTACAGTGTGGAAACAGGCCATTCAGCCCAAGTCCACACCAGCCCTCCGAAGAATAAACCTCCCAGACCCATTCCCCTACATTTATCCCTAACTAATGCACTGAACACTATGGGCAATTTAGCACAGCCAATTCACTTGACCTGCACGTCTTTGGATTGTAGGAGGAAACCAGAGCACCCACACAGACACAGGGAGAATGTACAAACTCCACACAGACAGTCCTCCAAGGCTGGAATTGAATCTGGGTCCCTGGCGCTGTGAGGCAACAGTGCTAACCACTGAGCCACCGTGCCACCCCCAACAATAAGTCATAAAGCTGTACAGCACGGAAACATATCCTTCAGCCCAACCCATCCATGTTGACTGGATATCCTAACCTGATCAATCCCATTTGCCAGCATTTGGCCCATATCCCTCTAAACCCTTCCTATTCATAAACCCATCCAGATGCCTTTTAATTGTTGCCATTGTACCAGCCTCCACCACTTCCTCTGGCAGCTCATTCCATACACGTACTACCTTCTGCGTGAAAATGTTGCCCCTTAGGTCCCTTTTATATCTTTCCCCTCTCACCCTGAACTTACACCCTCTAGTTCTGGACTCCCCCACTCCAGTGAAAAGACCTTGTCTATTTATCCTATCTATGCCCTTCATGATTTTATAAATCGCTATAAGTCACCCCTTAGCCTCCGACACTCCAGGGAGTGATAACTTTTTGAACAGTAAAGGAATTAAGGGATACGGTGAACGGGCGGGTGAGTGGAGCTGAGGCCAGGAAAAGGTCAGCCATGATCTTATTGAATGGTGGAGCAGGCTCGAAGGTCCAGACGGCCTAGTCCTGCTCCTAGTTCTTATGTTCTTATTAAGTGTATGAATCCTGCCCTCATTTGCCTTACCAAAATGCAACACCTTACATTTATCTAACTTAAACTCCATCTCCATTCCTCGGCCCATCAGTCCATCTGATTAAGGTTCTGTTCTACTCTGAGATAACCTTCTTCGCTGTCCATTACACCACCAATTTTGGTGTCTTAGCGTCATAGAGTCCTAAAGCACAGAGACAGGCCCTTTGGCCCAACTGGTCCATGCTGAGCAAAATGTCCATCCACATTAACCCCATTTCCCTGCACTTGGCCCATATCTTTCCAACCCTTTCCTATCCATGTATTTGTCCAAATGTCTTTTAAATGTTGTTAATGTACCTGCCTCAACTTCCACTGGCAGCTCATGCCATTTGCGTACCACCCTCTGTGTAAAAAAGTTGTCCGTCAGGTTCCCTTTTAGTCATTCTTCTCTAACCTTAAACTGATGCCCTCTGGTCCTTGATTCCCCAAATCTGGGAAAAAGAGAGTGCATTCACCCTACCCATGCCTCTCATGATCTTATACATGATCATGATCTTCGAGACCATCCCCACCCCCCCCAGTCCCCTACGCTCTAAAGAAAAAAGTCTTAACTATAACCCAGTCCTGGCAACATTCTTGTAAATTTCTTCTGCACATTTTCCAATTTAATAACATCTTTCCTGTAGCAAGGTGACCAAAACTGAACCCAATACTCCAAGTGCCGCCTCACCAATGTCCTGTACAACCACAATACAATGTCCCAACTTTGATACTCAGCGCCCTGACTGAGAAAGGCCAGTGTGCCAAAAGCCTTCTTCACTGCCCTGTTTACCTGTAACTCTACCTTCTGAGCACCATGCACCTGAACTCCAAGGTCCCTCTGTTCCACTACACTCCTTAAGGCCCTACCATTCACCATGAAACTCCTGCCTTGATTTGACTTTTCAAAATGCAAGACCTCACACTTATCTATATTAAACTCCATTTGCCATTTCTCGGCCCACTTCCCCAGCTAATCAAGGTCCTGCTGCAATTTCTGATAACCTTCCTCACTCTCCACGATACCGCCTATTTTAGTGTCATCAGCAAACTTACTAATCAGGCCTTGTACATTCTCATCCAAATCGTTGATATAGATAACAAACAACACCAACCCCTGAGGCACTCCACTAGTCACAGGCCTCCAGTCTGACAAGCATCTTTCCACTATTACCCTCTGCTTCCTACAACCAAGCCAATTGTGTATCCAATTGGCCAGCTCTCCCGGGATTCCAGAGCAGCCTACCGTGTGGAACCTTATCAAAGGCCTTACAGAAATCCATGCTGCATACTTACTAATCATTCCTCTTATATTCACATCCAAATCATCTGTATGAATGACAAAAAGCGATCTGAGAAACAACCATCCCCCACTACTCTCTGTCTCCTATCTTCAAGACAATTTTGTATCCAAATGGCCACCTCTCCCTGGATTTCATGCAATCTAAACTTGCTGACAAGTCTACCATGAGGAACCTTGTCGAAAGCCTTGTTAAAGTCTATTTAAACAACATCCATTGTTCTCCCTCCATCAATCGTCTTCAAGAAAACTCAACCAAGTTAGTAATCAAGCTTTGGTTAAAACTAAAACCATAGCTATTTAATGAATGTCTTGTGTCCTCAGCAGGAGAAAATTTGGAGAGTGTTTGAGTTCTCGTTGAATGGATATTACTCCTTTTTGATTTATTGTCAGTACTAGCTTCCAAGATAAAGAAGAAACAGGGAGGGAGAAGATATTTTATTCCTCCTCTCATACTTTCACATCTTGTGTCACATCACTCAATGCACAGTTCACTCTGTACAGCTCCAGCACCAGGTTTCACAGGTAATTAATGCTGAAAGTCTCCAGATTTACACAGGGCAGCCTCGGTGCCCTTTATGGCTTCCAGAAATGTCAACTGTAAGTTCAAGTGATAGCATTCTTGCCTCAGAGGTAGAGGGTTGTGGGTTTAAATCCACTCCAGAGACTCAAGTGAGAAATACAAGGCTTCTCGCGTTTTTGTCCAACATCATGTAAAGGCCAGATGGCTTCCTTCATTCTAACATTTCTTTGTCCACTATATTATGGCACCAGGGATATAAGCAACCATTAATTGGTCAGGAGAACTGATTGAACCCTAACCCACCAACCTAATATAAGGAACAGCTGAAGGATGGGTCAGGACATAGTATAATGAGATATGAATGTGCTAATGATATAAATACCAATCTTTTAATAACAGATTAGAGCGCAGCATGACAGCTGTCCACAGAGAAACATGGAATGGAGCAGGAGTGAAACACTGTACTAAAGAGCTGTAATCCATAACATATCTAAGTGTAAATAAAGCAGATTACAGAGCTGAAGAGCACAAGAGAACCTTACTCTGGGAAAAGGGGAAACTAAGAATGCTCGGACTCAGAATTGTAACACCCTAGTAAATTGGAGCAGGCTCTAAGAAGATGCATAGACTGTTGTTATGCCAGAGGCAAAAGTGAGGAGCGCAGATGCTGGAGATTAGAGTCGAGAGGGTGGTGCTGGAAAAGCACAGAGGTCAGGCAGCATCCGAGGAGCAGGAGAATCGAAGTTTCAGGCAAAAGCCCTTCATCAGGAATGAGGCTGTGAGCCGAGGGAGTGGAGAGATAAGTGGGAGGGTGTGGGGCTGGGAGGAAGGTAGCTAAGAGTACAATAGGTAGATGGAGGTGGGGGTAATGGTGCTAGGTCAGAGAGGAGGGTGGAGTGGATAGGTGGGAAGGAAGATGGACATGGAAGACAGGTCATGAGGGCGGTGCTGAGCTGGAAGGTTGGATCTGGGATAAGATGGGGGGTGGGGGAGTGAGGGAACTGGTGGATCCACATTGATCCTGTGTGGTTGGAGGGTCCCGAGGCGGAAGTTGAGGCGGCCTTCCTCCAGGTGTTGGGTGATTAGGGACTGGAGATGGAGGAGGCCCAGGACCCGCATGTCCTTGATAGAGTGGGGTGGGGGGATGGAAGTAAAGTGCTGATGTGCCAGAGATGTAAGAAAGAACAGAATTCGTGAAGGGTCAAAGAGCCCAGCATATGGTAACCACATGTTAAACAGATAACAACATTCTCCTAAAGCAGGGAAAGATGGCGATTAACTGCCGATGTTATTTTAGGTACATGCCCCCTTTCTGCCTCCAAACACACTGGTGAAGGGGCAGGTGGCAGAACTCTCCCTATGAAGATGAACTGGTGAATTATAAATAGGAACAATAAATGTAGTTTACTATTTTGTAAATGGCCATACAGGAATACTTATGGCACAGCAAGAGGCAGCAGCTTTCAGAATTTAAGATTGGTACTGCAGGCAGAAATGTCACTGGGCTAGTAATCCAGAACTGTAGGCTAATGTATTGGGAACCCGAGTTCAAATCCTATTATGTATCTATGATGTGGAGGAGCTGGTGTTCGACTGGGGTAGGAAAGTTAAAAATCACACAACGCCAGGTTATAGTCCAACTGGTTTATTTGGAAGTACAAGCT
Source organism: Chiloscyllium plagiosum (assembly GCF_004010195.1). Taxonomy (NCBI): domain Eukaryota; kingdom Metazoa; phylum Chordata; class Chondrichthyes; order Orectolobiformes; family Hemiscylliidae; genus Chiloscyllium; species Chiloscyllium plagiosum. Next base: position 7,009,302 of record NC_057721.1, read on the forward strand.
CTTGGGGCACTGCTCCTTCATCAGGTAGCTAGATGTGTGACGTATCTAGTCAATGATGTCCACATCCCTTGAATGATTTTAAAAATACTATGTATCATCATTGAATGTTATAGCAGGTTGGCTTTCAAAGACTTGGCCTTAGCACCTTTAAGATTACATGTTAACTTCTGAAACAGGGTGAGACCTGGAAGCTCCCTCCAAACTAATGCCTATTTCACTCTCAAAGTCAGCCACCAAGCTTGGACATCACTTGTTTCTGAATTTGAATGTGAAAATGAGAAACGGATCTAATATGCTGTTTCAAGTACTAAAGAAAGGAAATGTTATTTTAAATTTAAGAGGAGTATTACAGGTTCTTTAAATGTGATACCGGCAATTGTTATGCATCTAGGAAGGAAGTTGCTGATGGGATCGGGGTATTATTGAACATTGACAAAATGTGTCCATGCTTTGGGATTATTTTCAACTGATAAAATTGACTAGTCCGCGATATAAATTGAGTTATTTTGGTCAATGAAAATTCCTCCAAAGTAGTCAATAAACAAACAAATAAAATGTGTTAATAGCTGTGATCAAGTAGGAAAATTTCATTTGTGATTTTTTTTTTAAAGTTCAGCATTGTATTAGACAGTAATGTTTCTCCAGGGCTCCTGAATAAGGCAGAGAAGTAATAAATGGCAGTTAGTGTAAAGTCGAATGAAGGGAAGTGTTTGCGGATGTAAGATTGAAATTAGAAAATTACATATTCCTTAAGCATATTAGAATCATAGAATCCCTACAGTGTGGAAACAGACTCTTCGGCCCAACAAATCCACACCGACCCTCCGAAGAGTAACCCACCCAGACCCATTCCCCTACATTTTCCTCTGACTAATGCACCTAGCCTACACATCACTGCACTATGAGCAATTTAGCATGGCCAACTCACATAAACTGCACATCTTTGGATTGTGGGAGGAAACCCACACAGACAATGTGCAAACTCCACGCAGACAGTCGCCCGAGGCTGGAATCAAACCCGGGTCCTGGACGCTGTGAGGCAGCAGTGCTAACCACTGAACCACCGTGCTGCCCAAATGGCATCTTGCTGAAAATAATTTTCTTTGATGAACTGGAATGAGACACTTGATGGCAATTCACTAAAAGCTGTCAATGTAGTTCAAATATATATTCTGGTGAAAGTTAGGAAAGTGAAACTGTGAATACCAAGTTAACGGGATTATCTTGACGTTACTTGCACCCTTCCCATTTTTTCTAAACAAAATATTTGATACTCTAGTCTAAGGCATCAGGACCAACCAAGGGGAGATAAGATTTCAGGGGACTCCCTGATCTTTTGGTAGTGTGTATCAGTATGTATTTTGAAGATTGAGATTCAGACATTTTCCATTACTTGATGATAACATGATATGAAATCTATAATGTCGTTCAGGAGAGTGAGACACCCAGATAAATCTTTAAAGCATTGACACAAATGCCATAGATTAAAACTAGTAAACAATCAAGATAGAGTTGAACACATTGATATCACAGAATCACAGAAGTCTAATGTCACAAGATGCTATTCAGCCCCTGCGCCTGTACCAGCAGTTCAAATGAGCATAATTATCTAGTGTCTAGATTAGAGTGGTGCTGGAAAAGCACAGAAGGTCAGACAGCATCTGAGGAGCAGGAAAATCGACGTTTCAGGCAAAAGCCTTTCATCAGGAATGGAGGCAGAGTACCTGCAGGGTGGAG
>NC_057721.1:7011598-7018893 GCF_004010195.1 Chiloscyllium plagiosum
TGATTTTGGTTTATGCGGAGGTTGGTAGGGTGGAAGGTGAGCACCAGGGGCGTTCTGTCCTTGTTACGGTTGGAGGGGTGGGGTCTGAGGGCGGAGGTGCGGGATGTGGACGAGATGCATTGGAGGACATCTTTAGCCACGTGGGAGGGGAAATTGTGGTCTGTAAAGAAGGAGACCATCTGGTGTACTTAATTATCTCGTGCCAGTCACTTTCTTTTCCTCCACACACTTGCACACTATTTGTTTCCAATATTGCTCCAATGCTGTCTTGACTGTCTCAATAAAAATTTGCCACACTTCCAGGCAGTGCATTCTATACAATAATTACTTGCTAACAGAAAATAAGTTCTTGAATCTCTTTTTTTTGCAAATCGCTATAAATCTGTTATTCTTGTTCCTTTTACACACGGGAACAGATCCTCCCTATCTACTCTCTCCAGCCCACTCACAATTTTGAAAACCAGTGCCAAATTTCCTTTTAGCTACCTTCTGTTCAAGGAGAACAGACCCAACTTCTTCAACCTATCATCATAATTGCAGTTTCTCATCCCTGGAACCGTTCCCGTAAATCACTTTTGCATGCTTTCCAATGCTTTCACACTCTTTCTATAATGTAGAGGAGCCAGTGTTGGACTGAGGTGGACAAAGTTAAAACTCACACAATACCAGTTTATAGTCCAACTAGCTTTTGAAGCACTTCAAAAGCTATGCTTCCAAATAAACATATTGGACTATTACCTGATGTTGTGTGATTTTTAACTTTTTCTATAATGTAGCAGCCATATCTGGACATAATATTCCAGCTGAGGTCTAACAATATTCCTGTACAAGCTCAACATTACAACTCCATGCCCCTATTATTAAATCCCCAAGAACACTGTATGCTTCACCTACTGTCCTCTCCATCTGTCCTGCTTCAATCAACTGTGCACATACACATCCAAGTCACTTTGCTTCTGTATTTCCTTCAAAATTGTACCTCTTATTTTATATTGTCTTTCAATTTTCTTCTGACCGAAATGCATTACCTCATGCTTCTCTGAATTGAAATTCATCTGCCCAGTACACTAACATGTTTTGAGTTCTGCACTATCCTCCTCAGTTACCAACGCTTGCAAGTTTGAGTCACCTGTAAACTTTGAAATTGTCTCTTCACACCAAGATCTGGATCATTAATATATAACAGTGGGCGGCATGGTGGCACAGTGGTTAGTACTGCTGCCTCACAGCGTCAGAGACCCGGGTTCAATTCCCGCCTCAGGCGACTGACTGTGTGGAGTTTGCACGTTCTCCCCGTGTCTGCGTGGGTTTACTCCGGGTGCTCTGGTTTCCTCCCACAGTCCAAAGATGTGCAGGTCAGGTGAATTGGCCATGCTAAATTGCCTGTAGGTAAGGGGTAAATGTAGGGGTATGGGTGGGTTGCGCTTCGGCGGGTCGGTGTAGACTTGTTGGGCCGAAGGGCCTGTTTCCACACTGTAATGTAATGTAATGTAATCTAATCTAATCTAAACAGCAAAACAAAGGTTTTGATAATGATCCCTGAGAAACTCCACTATCTCCCTCAAGCCTGAAAGATATTCATTGACCTCCACTCTGTTCCAATGTTGCTATTGACTCTTTTACTCCAGGACTGATAACATTCCTCACAAGTCTGTTGTATGGCACTGTATAAAATACCTTCCCAGAAGTTCATATACACCACATCAACAGCATCACCCTTAATGAGCCTTTCGTTACTTCTTGAAAAAACTCCAGCAAGTCAGTTATAAATAATTTCCCTTTAGGAATCCATGCTGATTCTTCCTAATCAACCCACCTTTTTGTCCATGTGACTATTAACTCTATCTCAATGAATGGTTTCGAGAATAATCCCCCCCACCCCCGCCACCCACCCCCCACCCCCCCCAACATTGAAACTAAACTGGTTAGAGGAATTAAAATGAATCAGTTATATTCAACTTGTCCTGGGAAGTTGAGGGCGAGAGGAAATTCCACTTAACAAAGAAACAGTCAAAAGATGCATCTGGGTAAAGGGTGAGCTAAGGAAGTGGAGTGTGGGGGATTGGCATCAGTGTATGGTTGCACCTGATTCCATGAGACTTCTTGGGGTCTGGAGTCAATGTTGAGGACTCTGTCAGTCAACCCTGCAAAGTCCTCCTGACTAACTGAACAGCTGGGAGAGGACATGTTGGTTGATGTTGATGGAGGAATCTAGGCCTTTAGCCTGGACTTGTAGTCAATGACGGGACTCTGGGCACCATCCCACCAACACAGTTATGCGGGCAGCTAATCCTGGCCACTCATGCCAACATTTTCCTTTTGGAAACCCATGGATGACCCTGGTGCATGCAGAAAGGGGAAGGGAAGAAACGACTGGTGGTGGTATCATACCTGAGGTGGCAAAAATGGTGGAGTACAATTTGCTCAAAGTGATGGCTGTTGGTATGGAAGATAAAGAGAAAATAAATTTTATTGGAGTTCGAGGAGAGGGATCAGGGATGACAGTCCAAATACGGGAAATGAAAAAGCCACCTACCTGCTCCACACTATTTAAGTAAACATTAATGTGTAACAATATGCACAGCGATTAACAGAGTGATCATTAACTGTTGCCGATGCTCAAAGTTGCTCCTGGGAATAAACATAAGTAGAACATATAAATTGGGTTAATTTGTTTGATGTCTTAAGTGCTTTCTAAGTGGGAATTAATTGGTCTTGTGCTGAATTACCCAGACATGGCTCTAATTGCACACTGTGTTAACTGCACCACAATAAAAGCTTCTATTCAAGGAGCTGAGCTCCAGCTGGGAGCAGAACAGGAGGGGTTTCAGGCATCCACTTGTTACAGATTGGGAGCTGTCTTCCAGAAATAAAATTCCGACTGCCAGCTCAAGTAACTAAATATAAACATGTACCTATACAGGTAATAAAGCTGCTGTGCCTCCGATAGTCTGAGAATGGACTATGTTGTGATTGCCTTGTGAGGTCAGAGTTACAACTAATTGTGCTTTGTTGCAGAGCAACTAGAACTGAATTGGGCAACCACTTCTTCCAAGGCTTTGGGATTATTGTGTTTAACTAATTAACTTGATTGGTATTCAAATTGCTAATTGCCACTCTACAGGTTTCCTTATACATTTCATTTATTGGAAATAACAATTTTTCAAAGATGTCACAGGCCAGTTTGTGTTCTGTTTCGGACATTGGGACCAATTCTGGGGAAGATGGGATTTGTATAAACCGAATGGGTTACACACCAGCTGGATCAGGACCAGAATCCCTGCAGAAGTGTTCAGCAGTACTGTGGGGACAGTTTAAACTGGAGTGATAGTGAGACAAGAGTCTGACTGGGGATAGGGGCTAGATTAGTGTGGTACTGGAAAAGCACAGCAGGTCAGGCAGCATCCGAGGAGCAGGAAAAACAACGTTTCAGGCAAAAGCCCTTCTGAATGGGGATAGATGAGTGCGGGAAACAAAAATGAAATTAAAGACAGGAAGTAAGCAAAGGTGGAAGGCAGACAAAAGGGTATCAGTAAATAGGGCTGAATTACAAAAGGAATGTGTAAAAATATCAAAATGCAAGCTTAAAGGTACGATATCTGAACACACATAACATTCACGATGAAGTGGATGAATTAACAGCATAAATAGATGTAAATGGTTATGATATGGTTTTTGGTCAACATTAATATGTAGCAATATGATTTGACGGGTGCAAGTTACCTTCTCACCTAGCTTTGAGCCATCAGCAACTTAGTTATCATACACTTGGTCCTTTCAAGTCATAAATAGCTGAGGCCCCAGTGCAGCTTTCGGTGACACTGCACTACTGCTTACCAACTCAGAGACCCATTTATGCCTAATGTATCTTGTTAGCTAACCAAACCATCTCTCCATGCTAATGTGTTACCTCCTGACTAATGCACTGTTACTGCAATACAATCAGCTTTCCCCCCCATGGATTCCCAGAGCATTCTCATGCAGTCTTAGCTGGCTAACATCGTGACTATAGATACCAGTATTCAAGCGATTCCCATTCCCTTTCCTGGGTTAACAGATGAGATCTATTCTCTGTGTGGGAGGTTAGAAATGTAGTTTCTGCAGGTGGAGGGGGGTTGGGGTGTTGCAGGGGTGGGACATTATACAAATGGTCATGGAATTCTTGTAACATGTAGCATACTTAACGCTAAGACTTTAATGAATATAAAGGGTCTTTTAAAGAAAATAGTTTTAAGCGAGGAAATACCGTTAAAGTGCTGAAGTTGACCACAAAAAGAAGCAGCAGGGGTATTTCACAATAAAGCTTATAGTATGATAAGAGAAACTGGATAAAAGAACAAGCTGTAACAAACAAGGAACAAAGAATGCAGACATACAAGGACAGCAGGATGGCCAGATAAGAAAATAACTTAGAGAGAAAAACACAAGTGAGGTAATCGGCTTATGATAGGATGGGAAAAGGGAGGCGTGATTCCGCAACTTGTAAATGAATAAGATTGCTTACATGCTCTGTTTTCGTGTTCATCTCTGCTTGATTGCAGAAGCGTCCAGTACTTGCAAGGCTGTAATAAATTGTTCTTGTTTCCAAGGCTTTGTCTCAGGCTGATTTATGAGTGAGTTCTGTTTCTCACATCTACAATTAATTTAAGAGCAAAGAAAGAATGGGACTCTATTTCATGGAACAAACGAGAGGGCTACAAGTTAATTGACCTTTGAGGAAGCTTGCTGAGGTCACAGATGAGGCAACCATTAGATCATCAGCCAATGGTGACTATTTCTGACAGATGATGCACATATAGAAATGCTTGCTGAGCACAGCTGTCATTGAGGAAATAGGCGATTTGCACAATAATTTTCTTTCTTTATCACCATTCTCTTTCATTACAAGAGGAATGCAAAGGTGAAAGAGAAGAATGAGTGGGGATTTAGCTCCTTTTCTTCAATTGAGTCTTCCCAATATATTTTCAAACACCACCCACCCCCCCTTACTGATCTTAAAGACCTAAAAATATGCATTATGTTCTAAAACGTTGCCCAGTTGCATTGACCCATTGGAAGATTTAGCATTTGGCAATATGCAGAAATCATTGAGCAGAAACTTGAGAAAATAACTTCTGATAATCAACACAACCTTGAGGGCAATCTGCATCTAGAGTACCAGTTGTGCCTAAAGTGAAGATTGTACCAGAGTTGCTTTGATGAGGAATATGTAGAAGTGTGCTTCTTTCTATCCATACCATTTTCAGGAGTAAATTCAACTTGTTAATCATAAATAATTAAACTACGTGTTAAAAGTTCCCTGCACAATCACAACTGCAGATTAATCAGAACAGCTCCTGTTTCATCTATCTTTTTCCAACAGCAAAAATCAAAGCCAGACTCACTTTAAAGGCAAGTCACTAAAATCTGCCAGCAAGGTGGAATAAAAATGAAGGGAAAACGCTGCACCCGGCAGCCAATTGATTATATTCAATGTGCAATCGTTGCTATTAAGGAGCAACTTTATTTTTAGGAAAGATATATCTAATGACTGAAACATGTTTCCACAGCCAAAAATTATTTTACTTGATTTTAAGATTGCAGAGGAGGCAGGTGAAAGGAATTATTTTTGGCTGTTTTTGCGAACAAAGAGCTAACCATCACTCTACCTTCTCCACCAGCAGCCCATTCCCTCCCCTCTGGACCCATCAATGTCTGGTTTCAAGGTCACGTCTGTTCTGTGCATGTGTACACACTGCGGACATTTGCAGATGATGCAATGTTGTACAGGATCTGGAACTGTGTGCATGTGCGTTGCTATGTGAGCACATACGGTTAGTCACCCCCAACGTTCAGGTGTCCCCGAAAGCTGCCATTAGTTTATATCGTTGTGGGGTTTAAACTTTGTACCCTCCAGTCCAACACTGGCACCTCCAAATCATTGTCTTTTTTAATATATTATACATTCAAGTACTTGAACTCAATGATACAGATTAATGACTTCCTACTGTCAAGAGCAAGCATAAACTTCCGAGTGTCTGTCAGATTGGCTACTTGGGAGTGATAGGCTGTGGTCAAAATGGTTTCCTTAAAGACTTAGGAAGGGTTGTGACCCAGCTACTTAGAATGCTGGGATCCACTGATCACCTGAATCTAAAATATCAAATGGGTCTTTTAGATCATGTTTAATATTTAAGTCAAGTTCTTATTAATGTTTATTCAACTTAAGTTGCTGAGATCCTGACATATTTATACAGTACAGGATTTCTCCACCACTGAAGCAACACTAATACAACCAGCCCTTTCCAAACCTGCAGTCACCCAATTTAAACAAGAAAATGCATTTGGAATGATGTGAACAGTTTTAGGCCAGTATCTAAGGAATGATGGGCTGGCATTGGAGGGTGTCCAGAGGAATTGGTAACAATGATCCTGGGGATGAAGGGCTTGTCATATGAGGAGTGGTTGAGGACTCTGAGCCTGTACTTGGAGTTTAGAGGGATGATGGGTTTATGAATAGGAAGGGTTTGGAGGGATATGGGCTGGGTGCTGGCAGGTGGGACTAGATTGGGTTGGAATATCTGGTCGGCATGGACGGGTTGGACCGAAGGGTCTGTTTCCATGCTGTACATCTCTATAACTCTATGACTCTATGAGGTGATATATAAATAAGTGTAACAAATGAGACCAGGTGGCCTGGGCTTGGTTTTTAAACCAAAGATCTGGAGGTTTTTTTAATTCCCTGATATAATACCTTTACCTTTGGACTTCCCCACCTGACAAAAAAGACTCTTGTTGCTCCTTTAACATCATTGATAATGTTTGGCTAATAGAACATTTCTCCTGCCTTCCTGAGACTTACTTTGAGCGTCAGAAGCTGAGGGGCCACCTATGGAGGTTTGTAAAATCATGAGGGGCATGGATAGGAAAAATAGACAAGGACCCGATACCCAGCATGAGCAAAACTAATGTAGTGTACAAAATCCCATGCAAGGACTGCACAAAACACTACATAGGACAAACAGGAAGACAGCTAACGATCCGCATCCACGAACATCAACTAGCCACGAAACGACACGACCAGCTATCCCTAGTAGCCACACACGCAGACGACAAGCAACATGAATTCGACTGGGACAACACTACCATTATAGGGCAAGCCAAACAAAGAACAGCCAGGGAATTCCTAGAAGCATGACACTCATCCACAAACTCCATCAACAAACACATAGACCTGGACCCAATATACCAGCCACTACAGCGGACAGCTGAAACTGACAACCGGAAGCGACAGGGACAGGCCACTGTAAATGCCG
>NC_057721.1:7019514-7103201 GCF_004010195.1 Chiloscyllium plagiosum
AACTGGAGAAATCTGCATTCATCCCTTGTGATTGGAGGGTTCCTAGGTGGAAGATGAGGCGCTCTTCCTCCAGGCATCGTGTTGCCATGGTCTGGCGATGGAGGAGGCCAAGGACCTGCATGTCCTTGGTGGAGTGGGAAGGGGAGTTAAAGTGTTTCCTCCTTAATACGGAGGAAAACAACATCAAAACTTTTTTTTTTGTGTTTTAGACTCACTTGTTTCCACTTAATTTTAAGATTGATGTGTTTCATTGGTGATTATGATGTGCCAGCCGTAGCTTTATTCAGAAAGTCTCCTCCGTCAATGACAGTTGAAGTTTCAGTTAAAAAAAATCCTATGGTGACCTTGGATTCGGCCATTATTCATGCATTAGAAGTTTTTTTTAACTTGAATAGACAAATCCTTTTAAGGCAGCTCCGGTTATTTCACGACCTATAGCATTGTAATTGAGCAATGACTGGTCAGGACTACTTAAGAAAACTAATTTTGGATTTAAATTAAAGGACTAAAACCAGGTAATTATAGTGAATTTCAAAGTTGGGAACTGTATGCATTTTGCATTTTAAGTATTAAATACTGAATAAATGAATTTATAATATATAAATATGTTTACAAGTAAGATTCCAGGAACAGGCTTTAAAGTTAGACAAGCATAAATTGGTTAAATGAGGTTAAAATGAAAATAAAGCCACGGAGATCAACTCCTGAAGGGAAGAGAATGATGCAATGATGCAATAAGAAGCATAAAGCAGAAGAGTACAGTTTTTAAAATGTTTTCGTCACTTGTTGCGTTTCCATCCTGAATTACAGATAATGATTATTTTATTTATATAATATATAATTAATAATTAATATTTATAATAAATCAATTGTATTAGCCTGAATCAATATTAATTGGCAGCATTCCTTCACACATTCTCAGTGACCTGTCATATTGATTCATAGCTAATTTAAAACATAGCAGCGTTAATTCATTGTTAATGGAAAGCTACATTCCTGGCCAGAGTGTGTGCAGGCAGGGGCAGCCTTATTGGTGGAGGAAAGTCGGAAACTTACTTTGGGGGGAGCCTTAATAGTCAGCACCCCTCATCAGGTACGGACCACACTAAATCAGAAAGCAGGGCGGTGGCTCAGACTCTAGGATTTTGAAATATGAGGCAATTTTAATAGAGAAAGATGACCTCGCGTTAGTCACAGATAGTTGCTTAAACCCGGCACATTCCTGTGGCGGGGAGAGGGGGAGGCCTCTGGTAACCCAGAACACGACTGCCTTGATATTATTGAATATCAGACAAAAGTGCGGATGGACCTAAGGGACGTTCTGTTGCATGTGAGAGCTCGGTTGTTTATCCCAGATGATTGAGGGTAAAAGGCACAGTGGATATGCTGTAGGAGATGGGATAGAGGGAAGCGTTATTGAGGCTGAAAGACTGCCTAACGGCTGGTCAGCCCAAACTTGTGAACTCTATGCCTAAGAAAGAGCTCTCAGAACCTTAGAAGACAAGGAAGGAATGGTGTACACAGACTCCAAATATGCATTTGGAATGGTGCACACCTTTGGAAAATTTGGCAAGAAAGTGGACTAATAAATAGTTGAGGGAAAGAAGTGGCACATGAGGAATAGATAGAACAAGTACTAGAATCTCTGTTATTCCCGAGGGAAATAGCGATAGTTCATATAAATGGACACCAAAAGGGGAATGATCCGGAAGTAAGAGGAAATAGACTGGCCAATGAGGCAGCTAAAGAAGTGGCCCTGAATCCACAAGGAGCTGTGATATACTCCCTAATACCTGTAATGCTGGATCCTCAGGGTACCCTGTTGTTTACTGCAAAGGAAGAGGAGGAACTAAAAGATTTAGGGGCCGCTAAGACAGTGGTTGGGCGTTGGATGTTACCCGACGGGAAGGCGATGTTGAATAAAATGATGATGCAAGAGATTATGGCAGTCCTACATCAGGGGTGTCACTGGGGAGTGCAAGCAATGTGTGATTTAGTCTTAAGGAAATATAGATGCAAAGGGATGTATACGATAACCAAACAGATATGTGATGGATGTATAACATACAGGAAGGTAAACAAGAAGGTGCTAAGGAAACAAGTCTCAGGAGGGAGAGAACCTGGGCTAAAACCATTCCAGAGCATCCAGGTAGATTACCCAGAGTGCGAAGACTGAGATATATGTTGGTAATAGTTGATCATTTAGCATTATACCGAATTACCCAGAGTGCGAAGACTGAGATATATGTTGGTAATAGTTGATCATTTATCAGGATGGGTGGAGGCAGATATGTTCCCAGATATGGGATAGTGGAGTGTATCGATTCAAATCAGGGAACTCACTTTAATTCCAAGGTACTCCAGGGAACGATGAAGGGGTTAGGAATCTCCTGGGAGTTCCACACCCCTTGGTACCCACCCTCATCAGGAAAGGTTGAGAGAATGAACCAGACACTCAAGAGGTAGTTATCTAAATTAATAATAGAAACCAGACTCCCTTGGACTAAGTGTTTACCTATAGCCCTCTTGCAAGTGCGGACGGCCCCAAGGAAAGATTTGGGGTTGTCCTCAGTGTTGCGTCAGCAAAAGTAATAAGACCCAGCTATCAAGGGGGATGGGTTGCACACCAACAACAGGCCACAGACAGATATAGTAAGCCAATTAGATTAGCAGCTGCACAGAGCAATACAACTATCAGATATGAAGTAAAAGGGGAAGTACCGAGAGACTCAACTGAACTGTATAAATTGTAATTAAACCTCCTGATCGATGTGCCTACTTTATGGTCACCGGCTTGCAAGATCGTATGAATAAAGACTGTTTCAGAATTTGACTCGGACTGACATTATTGAACAGCAAGCTTCGTTTCTCACAATAGCTTGCTTGATTTGAGGTGCTTATCCTTCAGTTTCAAGGTTGTCTCTGCCAGGTTGACGATGACCAAGGCATCTTGAGTTAATACTTGGAATTGAATCTGAAAGATTTCATACTCTGTCTGAGAATCCTCAACGTTTTCATAATGAGTGCTGCTGTCAACAGGGTTGGGGGATTTGAGCTATAGGGAGAGGCTGAATAAGCTAGGGCTGTTTTCCCTGGAGCGTTGGAGGCTGAGGGGTGACCTTATAGAGGTTTATAAAATCAGGAGGGTCATGGATACTTAAATAGACATGGTCTTTTCCCCATGGTAGGGGAGTCCAAAACTAGAGGGCATGGGTTTAAAGTGAGACAGGTAAGGTTTAAAAGGGACCCAAGGGGCAACGTTTTCATGCAGAGGTTGGTGCATGTATGGAATGAGCTGCCAGAGGGAATGGTGGAGGTGGGTACAATTAGAACATTTAAAAGGCATCTGGATGGGTACATGGAAATGAAGGGCTTAGAGGGACATGGACCAAATGCTGGCAAATGGAACCACATTTATGTAGGATATCTGGTCAGCATGGACAAGTTGGATTGAAGGGTCTTTGTCTGTGCTATGCATCTTTATAACTCCAAGTGCATCAGGGTAACTGAACTGAGTGCAGAATACAATTTTGAGATGGTACACATTGCTGCTACTGAGCGTTAGTATGGATGTGGTGACAATCAAGCCACCTACTTTGTCCTGGATTGTGTCAAGCTTCTTGAGTGTTGTTGGAGCTGCACTCATTCAGCCAAAAAAAGTGGGGAGTATTCCTTCACACTCCTGACTTGGAGATGACGAACAGGCTTTGGGGATTCAGGAGGTGAGTTATCCAGTGCAGGATTCCGAATCTTTGACCTGATCTTGTGGCTGCAATATTTATGACTTGTCACTAAAAGGATATAAATAATATCCTATACATAATTCTCAGTCAAGAATTTGAAGGGAGGAACTGGAAAAAAAATTGCAACTGACAGAGAATGGTACTCACCAAACAAGCTATTAGAACTACTGTTTGCCAAGTTCCTGAAACCTGATGGTTTTCCTCCTATGGTCTTAAAAGAAGAGGCTAGTGAGATAGATTTATTTTTTTAAAATTCTCTAGATTCAGGAAAGGTTCAATTAGATTGGAAAGTAACTAATGTCACTGCTTTAGTTGAAAAGGAAGGGAGACAGAAAGCAGGAACCTATAGGCTAGTCTGCTTAACATCTGCCATAGGGGAAATATTAAAAGCTGTTATTAAAAATGTTACTGCATTGACACTTAGAAAAATTCTGAGTAATCATGCAATATCAACATGGATATGAGAGAGGGAAATTACTTTGAAGTGATTGGTTGAAGATATTTGAAGAAGCAACATGTGGATAAACGGGAAGGAATGGGTGCACCATTCTGAGGTTCTCTAGAAGGCATTTGATAAAGTGCCACATTAAAGGTTATTCTGGAAAATAATAGCTCATGGTGTAGGAGTTAACATATTAAGATGGATAGAACATTAGCTAACAGAAAACTGGAGAACGTGCATAAGTGGATTATGTTTCTGGTTGTGTCACAGGGATTAATCCTGGGCCCTCAGCTCTGTACAATTTATTTCAATTGTTTGGATGAAGTGATCAGAGGTGATTACACTAAGTTAGGTAGAAACGAAGACACAAGGAGGCTACAACTCAGGTGGGCAAACACCTAGCAAATAGAGTATGGTGTGAGCAAATACGAAACTGTCCATTTCAGCGGGAAGAATAAAAATGAAACATGCTATCTAAATTGTGAGACATTGCATAGTTCTGAGATGAAGAGGCATCTGGCATTCCAAATGCATAAATAACAAAAGGTTAGTATGCAGGCGCAGCAAGTAATCAGGAAAACTGATAGAATTTGTTGCTTATTGCAAGAGGAACTCATACAAAATTAATGAGGTTATGATTCAGTTAAACAAAGCATTGATAAGACCACATCTAGAATTATGCATATTATATTGGCTTCCCTATTTAGTGAAGGATGTAACTGCACTGAAGGCAGTTCAGGGAGACATTACTGGACTAATACCTAGAGTGGGTGAGAACAGAAGGAAGGATGGACAGGGTAGCTTGTACCCACTAGAGTTTAGAAGATTAAGAGATGACTTGAATGAAACATACACGATCCTGAAGGGACCTAACAGAAGAGATGTGGAAAAGATGTTTCTTCTGATGGGAGAATCTATAATTAGAGGCCACTGTTTAAAAATAAGGAATAGCCCATTTAAAGTAGAAGTAGGAGAAATGATTTTCACTCGGAAGGATCTGGAATGCTCATCCTCAAGAAGCAGTCAAGGCAGATTATTTGCATATATTAAGGTCCTTAATATACAAAGGAGTGAAAAGGTATCAAGGGTGGGCAGGAATGTGCAGTTGAGGTTACAATCAGGTCAGTTATAATCTTATTGAATGAGAGAGCAGGTTGGAAGGATGAAGTGACCTACTCCTGCTCAGAGTTTGAATGTAAGCAATTGGAGAAAAATGCATTGAAGTGACTTGCGGTTGGACTCCATTTTCTCTTCCAAAATACTCACAAGCAAAGACAACAGCACACACTTCTTCTCAATCTGAAAACAGCTTCATTTAGTTTGCAACAATGCATCGGATACAAGTGCGACTGGTTGCTTTTGCTGCATTAGGACTGCTCCAACTCTGGTCTTGCTGACATCAAACTGCAATATGATTTCATCATTGACATTATAGAAACTCCATTGACTTGCAGATCAACAACATCAGCTTCCACTCTGGCATCATTACTGTCTCATGCTGTCTGCACTGATAGTCCCCCAGAATTGAGGAAATGCCAAATGGCATATGCAACCATTTGTACCTCCCAAATAGTCCAGAATGTAGTTAGAAGATTGATATTACATCTTGTTTCACTTGCCCAGATTTACCAGCTCAAGTCTGGGCATCCATGAGATGTTAGGAGAAAGTGAGGACTGCAGATGCTGGAGATCAGAGTTGAGAGTGTGGTGCTGGAAAAGCACAACAGGTCAGGCAACATCCGAGGAGCAGGAAAATCGACGTTTCGGGCAAAAGCCCTTCATCAGGAATCCGAAGAGCTTATGGCCCAAAACATTGATTCTCCTGCTCCTCGGATGCTGTCTGATCCATGAGGTGTTGTCAGCAGCAACTGAATTGTACAAAAATGCAGTCTGAAATCTCATGGCCCAGCATTCCCACATTCGACCATCATTATCAGTACTGGCTCAATGAACAGTGCAGGAAGGCAAGCCAGTAGCAGCAGCACCAGGCATACCCAGACATGAGGTATCGGTGGGGGGGGGGGGCAGCACATTAGTGCAAAAGGCAAAGCTGAACCATTCACAAGAATTTTCAGCCAGAAGTGTTGAGCAGATGATCCATCTTGACCTCCTCGCGAGGTAACCCGCATCACACATGCCAGTCTTCAGCCAATTCAGTATCTTCCAAGTGATATCAAGAAATGGCTGAAGGCACTGGACACTGTGAAGGCCATGGACTCTGACAACATTCTGGCAATTGTACTGAAGAGTTGTCTTCCAGACTTGCCACATTTCCAGCCACACTTTGATTCGACTCAAACACTGACAATTACCTGGCAATGTGGGAAGTTGCCCAGGTATGTCCTGTAAACATATCTACATTCAAAGGAGGTAGGCAAAGCAACTGATCACCAACCAACAAAGGTAAAAATCACAATCTGGTGGACACAAGTGCTATTTTTCTCTAATTATTAAAATATGTAAAACAGTGGCAAAAACAACTGATTTACTAGCTTTATAACTGTGATGTTTCTTCCCAAAGTGTGCAATCTGTCATGTTGCACTTTTATTTAAGTGATTTGAGAGAAAAGAGAAACAACATTTTACAAACCCATCCAATAACTTTTACATGCTAATGGCTGCCTATCCACAGAGGTGCAAATTCATCCTTTACTCCATTCCTTAAATTTATTTCATTTTGCTAAGCTGTCAATCTTGATTTTTCTAGTCCTCCTTGCTCAGACCCTGGTTGTCAGTAGCTCTATGCTGTAAGAAGATTAAAGATTTGTCTGTCCTGGACAGTCATTAAAAAAAAATCACAATGAACTAATGGGCCAAAGGCTGATAATCCCCTGGACCTGACTGGTTGCTTCCTTGATTTTTTAAAATGAGTAGCTTAGAGATTGTGGATGCACTGTGAGTAATTTTCTAAGAATCCTTAGATTTGGAAAAAGTCTTCGGGGATTGGAAAACTATCAATGTAACATTTTTATTCAACAAGGTAAGGAGACATAAAAAAGGTGACTATACGCCAGTAAGCTTAACATGTGTCATTGGGAAATGTTAAAGTCTGTTATAAAGGATGCAATGGCAGAGCATTTAGAAACGCATGATTAAATCAAGTCAGCATTGGCTTTGTTAAGGGGAAACATACCTACCAAATTTAATATAATTTTTTGAGACAGTAACAAGAAGGATAAAAAAGGGGAACTTGCGAATACAATTGGATTTCCAAAAGGCATTCGATGAAGTATCACACATAAGACTACTTGACAAGAGCCCATGGGGTTGGGGTAGTATATTAGCATAGACGGAGCATTGGCTAAATAAGTGAAGACAGGGTTGGGATAACAAAGGGATTTTGCAAGATGTCAATTTCTAACAATTGGAGTGCCACAGGTACGAGTGCTGGGATCATAATGATTTACAACATGCATAAATAATGTGGATGAGGGAAGTGAATATATTGTCAGCAAGTTTGTAGATGACACTAAAATAGGTGGGAAATCAAGTTGAATGACACAGAGTGTACAGAGGGATATATACAGGTTAAGTGAGTTGGCAAAAACTTGGCAGACAGAATATAATGTGATAAAATGTGAGCTTATGCACTGGCAGGAGGAATATAGGAGCTGAATTTTATTTAAATATAGGAGGAATACAGAATGCTACAAAAGAGAGGGATTTGGGGGTACTTGTGAATTGAATCACAGAGAGCTAGCATCCAAGTTCAGCAGGTAATTGGGAAGGCAAATGGAATGTTGACCCTTATTTTAAAGAGAATGGAGTCAGAAAATAGGGAGGTCTTGCTAAATCTGTACAAGGCATGAGTCAGACAATGCCCTGGATTACTGTGAACGGTTTTGGGTCCATACCTAAGGAAAGATACACAGGCATTGGAGGCAGTCTGGAGATGATTAATAAGGCTGATGCCAGGTTGGGAGGGCTTTTCTAATGAGGAGAGGTTGAATAGTCATAGAGTCATAGAAATGCACAGAATGGAAACAGACCCTTTGGTTCAACTCATCCGTGCCAACCAGATCCTAACCTAATCTAATCCCATTTCCCAGCACTTGGCCCATATCCCTCTAAATTTTCCCTATTCATGTACCCATCTACATGTCATTTAAATATTGTAATTGTACCAGCCTCCACCACTTCCTCTGGCAGCTCATTCCACACATGCACCACCATTTGCATGAAAAGGTTGCCCCATAGGTCCCTTTTAACTTTTTCCACTCTCACCATAAATCTATGCCCTCTAGTTTTGGACTCCCTCACCCCAGGGAACAGACCTTGTCTATTTACCCAATCCATGTCCCACATGATTTATAAACCTCTATAACCTCACCCCTCAGCCTCTGACGCTCCAGGGGAAACAGCCCCAGCTTATTCAGCCTCTCCCTGTAGTTCAAATCCTCCAACCCTGGCAACATCCTTGTAAATCTTTTCTGAACCCTTTAAAGTTTTACAACATCCTTTCGCCAAGAGGGAGACCAGAATTGCACGCAATATTCCAAAAGTAGCCTAACCAATGTCCTGCACAAACGCAACATGACCTCCCAACTCCTTTTCTCGAAGCCCTGACCAATAAAGGAAAATATACCAAACATCATCTTCACTAGCTCTGACTCCACTTTCAAGGAACTATGAACCAGTGCTCCAAGGTCTCTTTATTCAGCAACACTCCCCTCTCCTAAACACCTCAAAGAGCCACCAGGTGAAATTTTCAGGCCAACATGTAAAGGGGCTAATAACATAACGATCTGTTTCAAGGGAGAGTTTGCAATCCAGGGTTATACGACTCTAATGGCAACTTGAAGTGGGTAAGAGCAGGGCTGATTACCACTCCATAGAAGGGTCCCAGTTCTTTTTTTGTTGCTTTCCTGGACCCTGGGAGAGTTTTTTAACTACTGCAATCATCACCAGCTCCTATTCACTAGCACTTTAACGACTGCACTCCCACCTCCGCCTCTCACAAATCAGTAAACTGCTGCCATGCCGATGATGGGAATCTATAACGAGAATAGAAAATGTTGACACAACTCAGCAGGGTCACTGGGTTCAAACATTAGCCCTGTTTCCCTCTGTACAGATGCTACCAGACCTGCTGAGTTTCTCCAGCACTTTGTTTCTGAACTGCTGCTAGGCGCCTGTTTTGTTTATTAGCTGCATTCAAGTGAGGCCTGAACTTCCTTTGTTACTCATTTTGACACCATACAAGTTAACTCCAATCTCCAACGCAGTAAAGTTTTGATCAGGTGTTTCCCTGCTCCAAACGCTCTCGGTTCTTCTGAGGATCCAAAAGAAGAGTAGGACAATATTTGTCTTTAGATTCTTGGAACAAGGTTTGCAGATTGAGCAGGCAAGTGATTGAGTTCAAGATTATGACAAGATTTTAGTTTGATTTATTATTGTCACGTACCTAGGTACAGTGAAGAGTTTTGTTTTTTGTGCAGTACAGACAGATCATACCATACAAAGTACAAAGTTTGATAGATTATTTGGAAAGCAGAAATGCCAGAAAGCCTTTTACCACTCATTACCCCCAACCACCAATCAGAGAGCTGACATTCATATAGACCTTCAAGACTCAGAATTGTCTTAATGGCTTCACAGCCAAATAGAACCTTTCCCTTTGATGTTCTGTTTCTTGCAGGAGGATGTGTGTTTTTAACAATAGAAAACAGCATACATGATTATACAATGGTCTTGAATTGGGCAGAATAAATTTGCTCACATTTACTTATAATGCTGTTTGTATGTTCATATGCATGTTGTACCATACCCTCAGTGTTTGTTTTGTGTACCCATTTTCATATTGATATTATCTTACATAAGAATTAAGCTCATTAAAACAGTGTGCCCAATAGCCTTATGTTTTGGAAGATACAGAAAAGAGACAAATGTTGAAGCAAGAGGAAGATTCAGATGCAAAGAAAAAATGTTGTGTTGTTCTTAGAGACGTTATCAAACAAAGAACAGAACAGCATAGAAGCCGGCCCTTTGACCCACCAGGACTGCGCCAAGACATGATGCCTTTCTGAACTAAAAACCTTTTGCTTCTACACTGTCCATATCCCCCTATTGCCTGCCTATTCATATCAGTCAAGATTACTTTTGCTATCGTACTTACCTCCACCATTCCTCTTGGAGTGCACCCAGGCACCAAGCACCCTTTGTGAAAAAAAATCTTGCCTCTCCCATCTCCTTTAAACTTGCCACCCCCATCTTTTACTTCAAACCTATGTCCCCTAGTAATTGACATTTCTACATGACTATCCTTTGACTATCCTTTCTATCGATGCCTCTCATAATTTTGTAAACTTCTATCAGGTTGCTCCTCCTTCTCTGATGTTCAAGCGAAAACAAATCAAATTCGTCTGATCTCTCCTCATTGCTAGTACCTCCAAACCAGGCAACATCCTGGTAAACCATTTCTGTATCCTCTCCACTTCCTTCTTCTGGTGTGATGACCAGAACTGTATACATTATTTCAAATGTAGTCAAACTAAAATTCTGTACAGCTACAACATGACTTGCCAATTTTTATACGCTATACCCTGAACAATGAAGGCAAGCATGCTATATGTTTTCTTGACCATCTTGTCCACTTGTGTTGCCACTTTGAGGGAACTATGGGCCTGTTTGTGTGGATCCCTCTATGTTAATGCTACTAAGGGTTCTGCCATTGATTGTATACTTCCCATCTGTATTAGATCTTCCAAAATGCATCACCTCGTATTTGTCCATTTCAAACTCCATACCTTACTTCTCTGTTCAAGTCTCCAGCTATTCAGTGTCCTGCTATATCCTCTGGCAATCCTCACCATGTGCAGCCCGCCCAATCGTTGCGTCATTCACAAATTTACTAATCAGGCCACCTCCATTCCCTTCCAAATTCGTTATAGATATATCTATCTATTACAAACAACAGAGATCCCAGCATTCATCCCTAAGGAACACCATTAGCCACAGATCTCCAATATGAAAAACACCCTTCTATTGCTACTCTCTATTGCTAAGCCAGTTAGTTCTGTATCCATCATACCAGCTCATCACGGATCCCACGTGACTTCACGTTTTGTTTCAGCTTGCTGTGACAGACCATATCATACATCTTGCTAAAGTCCACATAGACAATAGTTACTGCCCTACCCGCTATCATCTTCATCACTTCCTCAATCAAGATTCTCAATCATGACCTTCCCTGCATAAAGCCACGTTGCTTATCACTAATAATTCCATATCTGTTCCAAATGTGAGTAAATCCTTTCCCTAAGAATCATCTTCAATAATTTCCCTACCACTGAAGTAAGTTTCACAAGCCTATAATTTCCCAGATTATCCCTGTCGGTCATTTTAAACAAAGGAACAGCGTTGGCTGTTGTCCAGTCCTCTGACACCTTTCCTGCGACTAAAAAGGATACAAAAAAACCATACAACATCCCAGAAATTTCCTTTGCTGCCTCCCTTAGCATTCTGGGATAGATCCCATCAGGTCCTGGGGACTTGCTTTTTAAAAACAACCAATACCTCCACTTTTTCATGCTGAATGCCCCAGAATATCAGCATAACCCTCTCAAAACTCACCATCCACCATGTCCTTCTCCTTTGTAAATACTGATGCAAAGTACTCATTAAGAACCTCACCCAATTCCTCTGGTTCCACATACAAGTTCCCGCCTTTATTCGTACATGGACTACCCTTTCTCTCGCTACCCCATGTGGAAAATAATGCCTTGGGATTTTCTTCAATCCTGTTTACCGAAGACATTTTATGGCCCCGTTTAGCCTTCCTAATTTTCTTGTTTGAGCTCTTTCCTGCGATCGTTGTATTCTTTGAGGGCTCTCTGTCTACAGTTTCCTTTTTGTCTAAGCTTTCAATTTCTTGTCAACCAAGGTTCCCAAATCTTACCATCCTTACCCTTCATTTTCACAGGAACATACTAATCCTCAACTCTGACCAATATTGTGATAGTTAGCCTTTCTCTAGTTTAGTACTTCCATCCATGGACTACTCTTATCCTTATCCATAAGTAACTTAAAACTTAGAATTATGGTCACGGTTTCCAAATGCTCCCCCCACTAAAACTTCAATCAGCAGGTTGGGCTCATTCCCCAGTACCAGATCTAGCACGGCCCCTTCCCTAGTTGGCCTATTTACATATTGTTTCAAAAATACATCCTGGGCAAATCAAACATTCGCCCTCATCCAAACCTCTGGCACTAAGCAAATCCCAGTTAATATTGGGGAAGTTAAAATCACCCACCACAACAACCCTTTTTTTTAAAAACACGTTTCCATAATCTGTCTACATATCTGTTCCTCTATCACCAGCTGGCTGCTGGGAGGCCTGTAGTACAATCCCAAAGCGATTCCACCCTTCTTATTTCTGACCTCTACCTTATGGCCTTGCTGAATGAGCCTTCTTTGGTGTCCTCCCTCAGTACAGCTGTAATATTCTCCCTTATCAGCAACACAATCCACTCTATCCCACCTGAAATCCTAGAATGTTGAGCTGCCAGTCTTGTCCTTCTCTCTATAATAGCTACTATATCATAGTCATATGTATTAATCCAAATTCTAAGTTTATCTGTCTTACCTCTCATACTCCTCACATTAAAACAAATACACTTCAGACTGCCAGGACCACTGTGCTCAGTATCCTCCCCCGTCTGTTCTTTCTCTTAGCCTTTCTGGCAGTAATCTAAGACTCTTCCTTGGTCATTGTACTTGCTGACACACTGGTTCCTGTCCCCTGCCACACTAATTTAAACCATTCTCAGTAGCACTAGCAAACACCCTTCCCATAATATTAGTGCCCTTCCACTTCACATGAAACCTGTCGTTTTTGTACAGGTCCCACCTGCTCTGGAAGACATCCCATATACCATCCTCCCTCAACAGCTCTTTAGCCACTTATTTAACTGTACTGTTTTCTTATTCCTAGCCGTACCAGCATGTAGCACTTAAAGTAATCTCAACATTACAACTCTAGATGTCCTGCTTTTCAACTTCCACCCGGAACTCTCTTTGCAGGACTCGTCTCTGTCTATTTCGCTAGTACCAATACTTGCATTTATCCTCCCCTTTTAGAATATCCTGTGACTACTCAAAGACACCCTTGAATCTGGCAGGAGAGAGGCAACACACCAACCTGGAGTCCTGCTTGTGGCCACAGAAACACCAATTGTGCTCCTGACTATACAGTTCCCTGTCACTACTGCTCACCTACAGTTCAAGCCTCTCTGTTTTACAGTAGTGTCAGTCGTGGTGTCAGTGATCTGGCTACTGCTGCTTTCCACTGAGGCCAAACCACCAATAATATCCAAAACAATGTCCCTATTTGAGGGAAATGGATAAGGGGCCTCCTATGCTGCCTAGCCTTGCTTAATGCTCTTCTTGGTGGTACCTAACTCTTCCGAGTTGCCCTTACTGGTGGAGTGATCAGCTTGCTAAATGTGGTAACTGTGACATTCTCAGCCACATGGATGCTCCATGTTGAGTTCATCCACAACTCCAGGCATTCCATGTGGCAAATCAGGAGCTGCAGCTGAACATACTTCCTGCATATGTAGTCCTCATGGACACTAGAAGTTTCCTGATTTCCCAAATATTGCAGGAGCAGCATTCCATGGGGCTGTGTCCTCTTGCCACTGTGAACCTTTGGAGAAATCTGGTTAATTTACTCTGTTTCCTCATTTCTCCTCTCCCCACCTTGTCTCAGTCAAATCCCTTGAACTCAGCACCGCTTTTCCAGCAACACATTTTCAGCTCTGATCTCCAGCATCGGCAGTCCTCACTTTCTCCTAGTAAATTAACCTCATCAACTACAGATAATAATCCATGAACTGATTACTGAACCTAATCCACTAGTCACCAAACTCAGGTCTCTCAATGTGGCTCTATTCCTAGCAGACTGCATTACAAAAAGTGAGTATTTTATCTCACTCCAGACAAGACTCACTCAGTCTGCAAACCAGGTTCCTGAGCAGCCAAACCTTTGTCACTTTTTAAGTTGTGACGTCACCTCCAGAGCTCTGCCTCTAGATTCAGCTCCACATTCATTCCGACTGACCCTGCTCCTCAGGTATTTATACTGCTGTTCACCCGGAGGTTCACTCTCCTTTGTTGTTACTGCTGTTGCTACTCAGATTGACCTTTGTTCCAGGCCCCGCTCCTCAGGTATTCACCCTGTTGCTATTCACCCCCAATTTCACTCTCCTTTGCTCTTTTGCTGTTGCTGTCTCTGTTGAGATTGACTAAGTCAAGTACCAATGGGAACAATGAGAAACAAGACTGAAAGCCACAGAAGAAGTCACATAAGTAAGGAGAAAGCAGATCAGTTTCCTTTCATTTTTTTGGTACATCATTCTGAAATTTAAAAAACTTGAATCCTTTCTCTCACCTTGAATAAACATGAAAGATCTAACAGCATTGTTTAACAATTTGCATTGGTATGACATGTATAATGTGATAAAAATCCCCAAACTAAAATTGCTCTCATACAGAATAACATTTTAGAAATTTTATATTAATCAAAGTTTGAAACTGTCAACAGAAAGATGTATTGAGATGGGAAAGGGCAACGCCATGGAAATATTGAAAGTCAAGGATGAAACTTTTACATTTGAGGGATTGGGTGAGTGAGAACAAGTACAAATCATTGGAGAAGGCAGTGATAAATGACCACAGCTTGATATAGGATGGGATACACACAGTAGAGCTTCAGATGAAACGTAGGAGGTAGGGATGGTTACAGACACACACACGAGGAGTAGGCCACACAAAACTGCTCCTCATTCAATAAAATCTGACTATTCCACATTATCGAACATTGATATTCTTTCATCCCGTGCTCTTCAGAAGATCAATGCAGACTCAATGGGCCAAATAGCCCTCTCTGTACTGTAGGGATTCTATGAACTTTCTCACATCCACCCTGTTAAGACCCCTCAGGATCTTATGCTCTAATAAAGTCACCTCTTACCCATCTAAGTTTCAGAAAGTATAACTTAGCCCTCAAAAGACAAGCCAGGTGTTACTCCAATAAATCGTCTCTCAACTACTCCAATGTGACATCCTCCCTTAAATGAACAGGCCAATACGATACACAGTACTCCAGAACTAATGCACTGTACAATTGAAGCATAACCTCCATATTTTTGTACTAATTTCTCTCACTGTAAACATTAGCATTCAATTAGCTTTCCTAATAACATGCTGTACTGACCTAATGTTCATAACTGGATGTGGCAGAATTGCAGGGTTAGATCCATTAGTTGTGAACTTACCCTTATGTAGAATCACAGAACCACTAGAGTGTGGAAGCAGGCCATTTGGCCCATCAAATCCATACTGAACTACTAAAGAGCATCCCACCCAAATCTGTGCCCCTCCCACCCAAACCTGTGCCCCTTCCACCCTATAAATGCAACCCTGCATTTCCCATGACTATCGATGGACACAATGGGCAATTTAGCATGGCCAATCCACCTAACTTGCACATCTTTGGTCTGCAGGAGGAAATCAGAGCACCCAGAGGAAACCCATGCAAACACAAAGAGAATGTGGTCAACACTTGCTGCCAATGCATGTTGTGCTTCATGAAGTAGGACAATCAGTACATCTCAGAACTTTGGATTCTCTCACTATTCAGATAATGAGTTTCTTTTTATCCTTCCTTTCAAAACAGACAATTTCACATTTTCCCACATTATTCCCAGTTATCATTTCTATATCCCTTGATAGGTTCCTTATGTCCTCTTCAAAGCTTTTCCGCCTGCCTTTGTCTCATCAGGAAAGTTAAAAACTAACCTTCTGTCCTTTCATGCAAATCATTTTATACAATGTATAAAACGTTGAGATACCAGCATTAATCAAGGTGACACACCTTATGTTGCTAATTGGAAAAGTGACATGTTTTTGTCTACTCTCTAGTTTCCTGTTAGGCAATCAATCTTCTATCCATACCAATATGTTAGTCTCTATACCATTTTATTTTCCACAATAACTCTTGATATGGCACCTTATCAGATGCCTTCTGGAAATGCAAGTACGATCACTGGTTTCCCTTTATCTAGTTTATGCTACTTCCTCAAAGAACTCCAATAAATTGGTTGTGTGTGATTTTTTTCTTTCACAAAACCATGTTTACTCTACCTGATTATCTTAATTAAAAGGTGTTAGGGCACAGCAGTTTAAGTTTCTGTCTGTTGCAGGGAAAATGATATTCAGCTAACTGGCCTATAGATTCCTGCTTTCCATCTCCTTCTGTTTAGGATTAAAGGAGTTACATTCCAATGGAACCTTTCCCTATTCTAAGACATTTTGGAAAATTAGAACCAATGCTATTAGAACTATCTCACTAGAAACATCTTTTAAGTCCATCAGGAGGCCTTCAGTCTTGTTTCTCGTTGGAGACAAAATAGCCGGCAGCTCCAACAGTTTGTCAGTACCACTTCCCTAGTGACTGTAATTTTCTTGCGTTCCTCCCTCCCTTCAATTTCTTAATTTATGTATTATTCTGAAATATAATGTCTGAGATAAAGTATACATTGAATTTTTTGTACATTTCCAGTCTGAATAAGTTAGTAATAATGCAAATGAAAAAGTCCACTTGCCAAGCAAGTTCTCACTTGAAGTATACTTTATTACTGACTACAACAAGATTTTCAATATACATATTTAAATGTTTCAACTACAGCCTATGAGGCTTAAACATATTACAGAATCACCTTGCAACATACGCAAGGGTAGAATTTAATGTGCGTGTTTCTTTTAATTGAACTAATTTTTGATTTGTGGTTTACCATGTCAAATAAAATATAGCAGCAAACACCTCTGAACAAAAAACTTTGTTGTAGAAAGGACTCGGATCCCTACTATCAGTATGATTAACTTGTTTATTATTTCACAAGTTTGCATTAATTGCTTTATGGAAATGGAGTGTCTTAGTTATGCTTTTACGAATTGCTATTGAAACAAGTGTTACAGCAGAGGAATGTGCAAAGGTTAGAGGATTGACCATTCCAATAAAGTAATTAATGAGTTAGCAACTGGTCTGTAAAATGCATTCCCATAAAACATCCAGTGCATTTCAAATGAAAGCATAGACATACTTAGTGGTGTAACAAACTGAAAAATACAAAGTTCTTTGTTGAAAGCCAGGTTACAATAATTATCAGACAAATTGAAATTAATCACTCGTCATACAATATGCTAAAGGATCTACTAACTGAACACATCAGTGCTCAAGAGGATTTGAACAGCCACTCAACATACATTCAAACATTAAATAATTGATAGGTAATAATTTAAAAAAAGCTGGATTACATCCAAACCCTGTCTTTTCCTCGATATTTGGAGAACCAACATTTAACAATATATCTATGAACGCCATGCTAACAGGTCAACATTACATTTTGTGCAGTATTGTAACATGAGTAACAGTGTCTCTTCAAAAAAAAAAGAAAACGGGCAAAAAACCATTTTAAGAGTATATCACAACTGTGAATATCAAACAAAATCATTTCTTCAAAGCATGTCTTAAATCGGCAGCTGGAAATTGACATCCACCTGAGCCTCCTTTGCCAATGACACAATTTCTGAAAGTTTTACAACCTGGAAGCACATAAAGAGTATGAGCATCTAATGAGTAAGGCAAAAGCACAGTGGCAAAATTACTTGAATCGAAAAGAACAATTCTCACATGGAAATCGGTGAGAGTTTGCCTCCAGCAGGTAGTTTTACCAGATACAGCAATGTTTATCTACTATAACAATAAGCTAGACATGGATATCATGTTATTGAAGAATCCAACGCACATTGATTAGAAATATCTATTACTGGGAAGCTTTACATTGCTTAGGTACAGTCGGTTCTGCTATAACTCATGTTTCTTCAATGCGAATTAGGTTTAACATGATTGAAGAATTTACACTTATTTGTAGAATCCGAACTTTCATTTCCTGTATTGGCTCGAAGGTGATTCCAGCCCCATTAGTTTAAATGGCACAGCTACTGCATGATTTTCTTCATTGCACAAGAACGAAACTATCGCCAAAATGGATACATTTCACTAATTTCTGAGCGTAGCATGCAAGCTTTCCAAGCAACCTCTTGCTTACCATTTTCGCAGCTTCATCCAAGTCATCACAACCCAGGATCTTGAGACTACTGGCAGCAATCAGTGCTTTAGCATCATCAACTTTTGAACCTGTGGGTGTAAAACAACAGACACTGAGAATTCAGCAAACTCATCTGAGCTTCCTCCAAGAAAAAAAACAACACATGCAATTATATTATGCTTTTCACTGGATCCCAAAGTACTTAATAGCCAAAGTATTTTGAGCTATGATCACTGTTGTAATGGAGAGAACACAGCAGCCAATTTGTACACCGCAAGCTGCTAAGGACCAGACAATCTGATTTTAATTAAGTTTGCTAATGAGTCAATAACAATCAAGGTACCTCATGGAGTTTGTGTTCTTTCTTGAAATGCTGCCATGTGATTTTTTTTATATCCATGGGAAAGCAGCCTGGCATTGGTTTGACATTACATGTGAAGCACTCACTGCATTAAAGCACCATCCTAAACTTTGTGCTCATGAGCTTCCAAAGTGGGACAAAGCCATAGCTTGCTGATACAAGAGGTGACATCTAAAGGCAGTGGCTGCAGTCATAAGTAGGAAGACATTGATCCAGTTATCAGGCAGACCAGCAACGTGGGAAGATCGGGTGATTCAGAGCTCTAGATACTGATCATTGTAATGTATGCTGGAAATGCCCATACATAGACATGAATGGCTTGATTTTCATGTCTGCAAACTTTTAAAAATGGTAGAGATCTGGTCATGGAAGTCATACCATTTCTGACAGATCCTGTTTTTCTGCAGTAGGGGTAAAGGGTCTAATTCACACAGGAGGGAAACCAGAACTCAGCAGGACCACTAAGTACTGCGTTAAAACAGACTATATTTTGGATGCAGCATGGGAATAGATGTAAATGCTTTAGAAGGGTGGATAAGATCTGTTTAATTGTCCATGATCTGAGGTTTTTAAAATACCCTAGCTACACTTCAAGTTATAAAAACATCATCTGGTACACTGCCTTAACTAACATGTCAAGTGGTGTAGCATCTGGTTGAGCAATTTCAATAGTTACCTGTTGACATTTCCTCATGGGTGTTTTGTAAATTGTTGGCTGACTCATCGGGAGTTCTTAGTTTGCAATGATACAGCTTTCAATAGATTATAGAGGTCTATTGAAGGATTAGCCATCTTTGATTGGGTTATGTGGGGAATTGCTTGCTTTTCCAAGAAACTAAACACTCCATCATACAGTCGTAGAGTCATGCAGCACGGAAAAAGACCCTTCAGTCCAACTCATCCATGCCAAGTTTCCCAAACTAAATGAGTCCCATTTGCTTGCATTTGGCCCATATCCTTTTAAACCTTTCCTATTTATGTACTTGTGCAGACGTCATTTAAATGTTGTATTTGTACCTGCGGCTATCACATCCTCTGCCAATTCATTCCACATACGAGTCAGCCTCTATGGGAAATTAAAAGCTACGAATGGGCTCATATAGGATGTTCTTAAAATCAAGTCAGTGTAGTGCAACCTGTATTAAATAGTTCGAACTTTGTTTTGTTTTATCTCTTCATAAGCTCTAGGTCTATCATTCATGAAGATTAAGTTAGTTAGCATTGTGGGAGGTGGAAATTAGAAAGTTTGGGGATATTTGGAAGGTATGAATTTACATATGGGCAATATGGGATCATGGGATGGGGAGGGAGGGAGGGAGTGCATAGATAAATGGCATAATGGTTGCTTTGGGGTATAGGGTCCATGCGGAGATACACAGAGGCATCCAGAGGTGGTGAGCAATTAGGGCCACTGGAATCATGTGGGGAGGCAGAAGCTGATGAACCGGCCTGGTGCATATAAGAGGTGAGAGCTTGAGGTCTTAAAACTGTACAACATACTTCCAGTAAAATAAAATACAGCTGCTAGAGATCTAAAAATAAATAACAGTCATATTGGATTCAAAATGTTAACCAGCCGACCTCAACACTGTGTCCCCTGTGTGGTTGTCAATGTTGTATTTTGGATTCAAAATACCCAACTTCATCCCACCTCCCCACAAGGTGGAACAAAGGGGATGGTAATCGAGGCCTTTTTCCAAGGCAGGTGAGCAATTTGGGAAATTTTCTTGTAAAACCCAGCGCTAAGTAAAAAGTGATTTTTTGAGAGAGCTATTAGTCAACTAGTTGCTGACTTTGTTGACATGTTGCAACCTCATACATGAAAAACTGAATTGTCATTTGGACATGTTGTTGTTGGGCAGCAGTCAAAAACTGCAGCTTAAGATGAGACAGTAAATCTTTTGCAGGAGAAAGTGGGTGAGTTGGGCAAATGTAGATCTATTAGAAAATGAATTTTTTCGATTTGTGAGGGGAGGAGGAGGAATAAGTTCAAACCTACAGAAGGCAGTAAAACTATAATTTGAAATTATGCAGAAATAACAATAGAACTAAGGGACAAAAATAAAGAATGAGTAAAGGGGGAAAAGCAGTAAACTTCCAAGATTCAAAATTTTTGATTGAAAAGGATTCTTGGAAAGCAGAAAATGTCTCATAGAAATTAAAAATATAACACACAAACTCTGTGGTTCTGCTCAGGTGAAATATTTTACGTTCACCTCTGTGCTTTTGGAGAAATTAACACAGTAACCGAAGACAAAACAGCCTGTTTGACTGACACCCATCAACCACTTTAAATGTTCAATGCCTTCACCACTGGTGCACAGCACGGAGTGCGCCACCATGTTTAATTAGATTGCGATTTTTTGATGATATCATTGATAAGGGTTGATGGGCACAATACAGCTGATATGGTTGTGCATGGATTTCCCAAAGATATTTGGCAAAGTGCCACATACCAGGCTTTTTAGTCAATTTAAAACCACTGCAATAAAAGTGACATTGGCAGCAGAGATATAAAATGGACTGGATATAGGAGAAAGGGAGTGGTGGTGAACAGGTGGTTCTTGGAGAGCAAAGTGGTATATAGAGGTGATCCCCAGTATTAGACCACTGTTTTTCTTGATTGATCTTAAATAACTTGACTTTTGTATGCACAATTTCAAAATACGCAAATGACAAAACGTGGGAATCAATTGTGTGGTGACTTCAAAAGGCTGGTGGAAATGATGCAAAATGTGGCAATCTCACAGCTTCAGAGTGTGCAGAAGCCAAGTTCAATGGTTTTTAAAAGGGGAAAAAAAAATAGGGAAGTGGTAATAGCCAAGTTGCTCTTGCAAAGAAAAGACAAGCCGAAGGACTGCACCTGTGATGTGATCATAGAATGTTTCTACCTACAAGATGAATTGCAGCAGCTCGCCCAGGCTCCTGCAATAACATCTTTCAAAAAAGCAATGTCTACCACTGTGAAGAGCAAGAGTGGTAGAGGCTATCATCTTTAAGTCCCCCTCTAAGTCACATACTATTCTGACATGAAACTGAGAATCACCAGCCCTTCTCTGTGAATGAGTCAAAATTCTAAAACTTCCTGCCTAACAGCACTGTGGGTGTACCTATATAGGCTGCAAAGTAGCTTGCCCCTGCTTCCTCAGGAGCAGTTAGTGATGGGTAATAAACGTCATTGATGCTTATGTTGAGAATGAATTTCAAAAGTTTACTTCTTTGAAAAAGCTTTTAGCCATCTGCCATGTTATCTGTACCTGTCTCATCCAGTAATTTTGCTTTATATTGCTCTGGTAAAGCACTTTGAAATGGATGCTTCATTATCTTATAGGCACTACATAAACACAAATAGTTGCTGTTGATAATAGCACTCCACTAAACAGCAATTACAAACTGCAAAGGAACTACCACCTGCAACATCCAGCAATGATTAAGGCTGAGGGACACACTGTGGGGAAAAATGATTAAAGTTAAATATACTGGGAGTGCATTTACTATATGAACATCTAATGGTAGTCAATCATTGATGCATCAGTGCAGTGCAGCTCTCCTAGTTAGAGAGAGGTTAAGTGGAAAGCCTTTCCATAGTTCAACTGATGGAAGCCATCATGCTCACCTTGCAATCTCACAACTATTGGAATCTTCAAATCCAAGCTCTCCACAGCCAGAATAATACCTTTAGCAATTACATCACAGCGCATGATGCCACCAAATATATTTACTAGAACAGCAAGTACCTAGAAAAAAAAAGGGTCCTTTTTAAAGTAACAATATAGCTGCCTTCAGAAAACAGCAAAACACGATTATTCAATCAAAACTACGTTTTTATCTACTTTTCTTAGTAAGATCAATTACACAGCATGAATTGGCAACACCTTCCAGCACCAAGGCTTGTCTTCTTGTATATAGCATATTAGAAGTAAGGACACTTAGTCCCCAAGAGGGCAAAATCTCTTACTGGGAGCACAAAATTGTACAACTACCTCTATAAAAACAGTTGAAAATAGAAGTGAGGATGACCTGTTTGAGACTATTATTCAATTCTAATTTACTAAGTTTCAAGCTGTAATTGCTGTATTCATCTTGTCCACATTGTGTAAATAAATCATGTCATTTTCTGTGATATTTAAGTTCCGCTGCTTGACCAGAGAGTTTGCAGTATATTTTATTTTAAATTCAGATTTATAGAACTTACTCATTGTAGGGACTAATTTTCATTTCAAGTAAGATAAACATAAATAAATACAGAAGTTTCTAGAACGAGCAGGGCAAACCATGATGCCAAATGTAAATTCAGAGCAAAATCAAAAATTTGGCTCATTGTGTTATCGTCAAACCTGCCACTGGTCATTCAAAACAGAACAAAATTTTAATGTTTTGGAGCAAACAGTCAACATTTACCCTTCACAGCCTAGAACTGAATTTCACAATTTTACACTGAATGCATTACACAGAAACTAGCCATCCTGCCCAAATGCTGGAGTTTACACATCATGTAGCACTGTCTCATTCACTTTCATCTAACTGTAATAATTTCTTTCCATTTCCTTTGCTCCCAGTGTTTACCTAGCAGTCCCCCAAACTCATCTGTGCTACTCGTGTCAATGACTCCTTGTGGTAACAAATTTCATACTTTAACCACTCTTTGGATAAACATGTTTCTCCCAAATTCCTTAATGAATTTGTTACTGACCACCTTTATTTATGGATCCTAATTTTGCTTGCAAAAAATGGAAACATCATCTCTATGTCCAGTCAATCAAATCCCTTCATCATTTTAAAGATATCCAGCAATCGGTTTGTTTGCAAACACAAACTGCTTCAAGTTCAGGGAAACATAATTTACATTTTAAACACTGTGAAAGGAAAAAAAACATGTGATACTAATGTTCACATGAGGCACAAATCATCAAATCTAACTAATAGTGTGAGAAGACCACCCTGAATGAGTGGCTGAATATTTTCACTAAGTTGGGATCAAAAATACGTCCAACTTGACTCAGTCCATTGATGAAGTGTAAATGTGTTTTCTCAAAATGTTTATTCCACAGTACCATTTGTATTAGTATTAAGCGCAAAATATAAAATATTGAGATGTTACATCTGTTGAACTCTTAAAACAGTGCACAAGGGAAACCTGATCATCTCCCTTACTGCTGAGAATTTCCATCTGCTTCAAATATTTGACTATTGAAGCTGCAGAAAAGGTGACAGATCCATTACTTACAATCAATTAAAGATAGGAAGCTTTTATTGAAACCGCACATAGCAGACTTCACCCAGGAAAAAAAGCACGAAACAATAGGAATTACGAATAATGCCTCAAATAGTGAGTATTGTCTGGGGAAAGCCACTAAAAGAACCTATAAAGCTACAAAGATCAGGACTCATTTGTAAATCTGTTAAGAAAATACGAATCATTTAATGAAGTTGCAGGCAGCAGGATTCACACAGTAAAGCAATAAGGAACCAGCACGTGTTTATTAAGGCTGTCATTAGAGGGATTCATCTGGAGAAGCCACAAAAAAAGTGAAAAGCATCCATTTTACTTGAAAGTAGGAATCATCCACTTTACTTGCACAGGAATCCATTTTGATTGCAAAAGCATGAGTAAAGCTTCAGTACAGAAGTACACTCTTAACAGCATTGATACATGGCAGAATTAACAGCTTTCAAAGCAAGAATAAATAAATATTTGGAAGACATAGCAGCAGAAATAATAATACCAAGATGATTTAGTTTTAGAAATAGGCCAAATAGAACATAGAATGGAGCATTCTGGAGAAAACAATTCTCAAGAAATAGAATTGCTTCCAAACTTTATATTAAGTTAGAGTCACAAGTAAAAACAGTTAATTTTGATGAAGCTCTGTAAGCCTTTGCAAAATATCTTAGAACATAGAACAGTACAGCACAGAACAGGCCCTTCAGCCCACGATGTTGTGCCGACCACTGATCCTCATGTACGCACCCTCAAATTTCTGTGACCATATGCATGTCCAGGAGCCTCTTAAATGTCCCCAATGACCCTGCCTCCACAACTGCTGCTGGCAACGCATTCCATGCTCTCACAACTCTGTGTAAAGATACCGCCTCTGACATCCCTCTATACTTTCCTCCAACCAGCTTAAAACTATGACCCCTCGTGTTAGTCATTTCTGCCCTGGGAAATAGTTTCTGGCTATCGACTCTATCTATGACTCTCATTATCTTGTATACCTCAATTAGGTCCCCTCTTCTCCTCCTTTTCTCCAATGAAAAAAGTCCGAGCTCAGTCAACCTCTCCTCATAAGATAAGCCCTCCAGTCCAGGCAGCATCCTGGTAAACCTCTGAACCCTCTCCAAAGCACCCACATCTTTCTTATAATAGGGCGACCAGAACTTGACGCAGTATTCCAAGTGCAGTCTAACCAAAGTTTTATAGAGCTTCAACAAGATCTCACGACTCTTAAACTCAGTCCCCCTGTTAATGAAAGCCAAAACACCATATGCTTTCTTAACTCTGTCCACTTGAGTGGCCATTTTAAGGGATCTATGTACCTGCACACCAAGAACCCTCTGTTCCTCCACACTCCCAAGAATCCTATCCTTAATTCTGTACTCAGTTTTCAAATTCGACCTTCCAAAATGCATCACCTCGCATTTATCCAGGTTGAACTCCATTTGCCACCTCTCAGCCCATCTCTGCATCCTGTCAATGTCCTGCTGCAGCCTACAACAGCCCTCTATACTGTCAACGACACCTCCAACCTTTGTGTCATCTGCAAACTTGCTGACCCATCCTTCAATTCCCTCATTCAAGTCATTAATAAAAATTACAAACAATAGAGGCCCATGGACAGAGCCCTGTGGAACACCACTCACCACTGACTTCCAGGCAGAACATTTTCCTTCTACTACCACTCACTGTCTTCTGTTGGCCAGCCAATTCTGTATCCAGACAGCTATGTTCCCCTGAATCCCATTCCTCCTGACCTTCTGAATAAGTCTACCATGGGGAACCTTATCAAATGCCTTGCTGAAGTCCACATACACCCCATCCACAGCTCGACCCTCATCAACTTTTCTAGTCACATCCTCAAAGAAAGTTTGTTTCTTTCGTAAAGACAGAAGCAAAAAACTCATTTAGGGCTTCCCCTACTTCCTCAGACTCCACACACCTTAATGTAAGAATAAATAAAATTCTTGAAAAAGTAAGATTTAATAGAAGTATTTAGTATTTAATAGAAGTATTACCCTGGATAGAAGTATCCAGGGTAATCCAAGGTTGATTTCATTTACAATCTCTAAGATTAGTGGAAAAATATGAGTTTGGAGATTTAAAGTCAGAATTCTTAAAAGATAAATTGTTACTGGAATTGTTCATGAGATTTGTCAAATTTATTTGTCAAAAGGAGAACTGACTCTACAGAAACCCTTCAGATAGTGAGTGAAGCAGAAAACTGA
Organism: Chiloscyllium plagiosum; assembly: GCF_004010195.1. Classification (NCBI taxonomy): domain Eukaryota; kingdom Metazoa; phylum Chordata; class Chondrichthyes; order Orectolobiformes; family Hemiscylliidae; genus Chiloscyllium; species Chiloscyllium plagiosum. Next base: position 7,045,619 of record NC_057721.1, read on the forward strand.
AAGCAACACAGATTGATCCTAAAAGATCATCTTCTTGCAGGAGATCAGCAGAATCTATTTAGCTCCTAAAGTACAAAACCACCAAAGACATGCATGAGAAGCCACTTCAGAGATTAGAACAGACAGCAGATAGTCAAAGATGTTGCCAGCATTATGGAAAAAGGAAACCTCACAGCATCAGCAATGACCACTTATTAAAAAATGCTTTACCTGCAAGAACAGATTTCTTTCTGAAAATGTAGCATAATATGATACAGTCACAGCAGCAAGGTGACAAAAAGCTCTCATAATTACATTATTAATATAGAGCAGTTTACAATAGTAGCCAAAGGTAATCATAAGGAAAACTGTCATTCATACAGCGCAGAAGAGGTCCTTCAACCAAACAAGTTTACACCAGTATAACTACTACTAAATATGAGCGAATCCCAATTTCTTGCACTTGCCCCATATCCTTGAATGTTATGATACTTGATATTTGAAGTATTCATCCAAACACTTTTTTTAAAAAAAAAAGGTTATAAAGGTTTGTAGCCTCCACTATCTTCCCAGGCAGTGCATTCCAGATTCCCACCACCTGCTGAGTGAAAAAGTTGTTTTCCCAAATCTCCTCTGAATTTCCTGCCCCCAACCCTAAAATTACACCTCTCCTAATTAATCCCTCAAGCAAGGGGAACAGCTGCTTTCTATTCACCCTGTCCATACCCCTCAATCTTATACATCTCAATCATGTCCACCCTCAGACTCCTCTGCTCTAAAGAAAACAATTCAAGCCTATGTAATCTCTCCTGATAACTCAATTTCTCCATCACAGGCAACATCCTGGTGAACCTCTTCTGTATGCCCTCTACTCCTATCACATCCTTTCTGTAATGAGGTGACCAGAACTACAACAATACTCCAATTATGGTCTGACCAACACTCTGTACGTTGTCTCCTTGCTCTTATATTTTATGCTACAACTGATGAAAGCAATTGTCCTATTTGCAGCCTTAAGTATTCTATTCATATGCTCTAATGACTTCAGGGATCTGTGAATAATAACCCTGAGATGCCTCTGTTCCTCTAAACTATCCAGTGTCCTGCCATTCATTAAATACTCATTCATCTTATTTCTTCTTCCAAAGTACATCACCTCGCACTTATCAGAGTTAAATAACACCTGCCAGACCATCGATATCTGGTCTGCCCATCGGACCAAACCATCGATATCTTCCTGCAACCTACAAGCATCGTCTTCATGATTTACCATTCTATCAATCTTAGAGTTACCTGCAAATTTACTTAACATTCCCGCTACATTTTCATTTATATCACATATGTATACAAGTAGTAAGGGTTCCACTACTAATCCTCATGGTGCGTCACAAGGTATCAGCCTCCAGTTACTAAAACAGCCTTCACCACTACCCTGTGTCCTATTACGAAGCCAATTTCTGACCCATCTTGCCAAACTTCCCTAAATTCCACGTGCTTTCACCTTCTCGGTCAGTCTCTCATGTGGGACTTTGTCAAAAGCTTTGCTAAAATCCATAAACTGCATCAACTGAACTGCCCTCACCCACACACCTGATCACATTTTCAAAAAATTCTAACAAATATGTTAGGTATGACCTCCCTCTGATAAAGCCATGCTCACTATCCTTAATTAGCCCATGCCTTTCCAAGTGGGTATTAATTCACTGTTTCACACTTTCTTCAATAGCTGCCCCACCACTAATGAGAGACTCAACGATCTATAATTTCCTATTCATTTCTCACCCTTCTTAAAAAATGAAATTATGTTAGCCATCCTGCAGACCTCTGGCACTTTCTGTGACCCGTGAGGAATTAAAAATTCGTGTCAGAGTCCCTGCAATTTCTTGCCTTGCTACCAGAGATTTAATTCATTCAGGCCAGGGCATTTGCTTTTAAGCCCAAGAGAGCATTCAATACCTCCCCATACTGTGCAAATTCCTCAAAGTCCCGCTTCTGAATTCTGCACCTGTGTTCTCCTCTTCCAAAGTGAAGAGGAAAGAGAAGTATTCATTCAACACTCTTCCAATATCCTGCGGCATCACACAATGGTTTTCCCCTTCCTCCTCAATGGGCCCTATTATTTTCTTGATTAACCTCTTCCCTTTAATGCATTTACAAAATGTCTTCGGATTCTCCCTAATTCTGTTCACAAGTCCTTTTTCATGGTTTCATATTGTTTCCTTAAGTTCCCTCCTGCATTTCCTGTATTCCTCTAGGGACACAGCTGAATTGCTTCCTTTGGTCTTGCAAAAAGTCCTAACTTTCCTCTTTATCCAGTCCTGAATTGTCCTAGACATCCAGTATATTCTGAACATATTGGTCCTACATTTCCCTCTAAAAGATACATGTTGGAGCTGTATTCTCCCCATCTCCTTTCTGAAATGTCCCCCATTCCTTCCCTGTCGTCTTATCCACAAGGAACTGTTCCCACTCTACCATGACCAATTCCTTCAATAAAATCTTCCTTCCCCAAATCCAATTTTGCAGGCCATCTTTTTCTTTGTCCAGAACAAATTTGAACTGTAATGTGTTGTGGTCCTATTGCCTAAATGTAATCCCATTGCCACATCAAACATTTGTCCAGCTTCTATTCCCAGAATCAGATCCAGCACTGCGCCATCCCTTGTTGGTCCTTCTGCATATTGATACAAAAAACTGCCCTGGATACATTTCAAGGAATCCACCCCCTCTAAACCCTTAACCAATATGACAATCCCAATTTACGTTGGGAAAGTTGAAATTCCCTAATACAATTTACTCTTACACCTTTCTGTGAACTGTCTACATATCTTCTCTTCTATTTCCCGCTGACCCTTTGGGAGCTTATAAAGTAGGTGCCCCCTTAATATTCCTAAGTTCTACTCTTAAAGCCTCATTTGAGAACCTTTCCAAGATATCTATCCTTACTGCAGTAATTGACTCCTTCATAACGAGTGTTACACCACCACCCTTTTTACTCTTTGGTCTTGCCTAAAAATTCTGTACCCAAGAATGTTGAATTACCAGTCCAGCTCTTCCCTCAAACACATATCTGTGATGGCAACATTATAATGTGTCAATCCATGCCATTAACTCATCTGTCTTACCTATTACACTCCTTGCATTAAAGTAAACACCATCCAGCCTTGCCATAATCTTTTGACACTCAACATAGCTAAACTCACTGTGACTTGCTTGCTTTGCTGTTGCATGATGCATCCCTGTTTCATAGATATGGTGTGTCCCTGTCCCCATCCTCCTGCCAGATTCTGACCTGGATTTCTGACAAGATATTTGGAGTGTGGGCATCTTACTAATTTTAACCTTGATACAGTATTGAATATCATGATATTGTCAAAATGTAAAGCCTGTGTTTCAAAAAGTATGTTTATGAGTAAAAAAAAAGTTACATAAATAGATGCCTGCCTTTTAATTCTGCCCATATCTTGATAATATATTATCAGGACATGGAGTGGAAATCATTACAGTTGTTTAATAGATTATTCCATTTATGATTAATTCCTTTTAAAAAGAAAATCTGGTTTGTTTGCCTGATACTCCTTTTCCATTTTTGAAAATCCAGTTCCATCTGTTCCCTCAGTCCTAATGTATTGTACAAATATTGAATTATTGTATTTGATGGCTCAGCAAAGCAGACTTATCCTAGTACATTATTCAAATATATTTAGGACATTGCTTTTTATGTAAACAAATAAAGAATATAAAGATTCAAACATTTGAATTGAAAATCTGCAGATAATGGAAAGATTAAAGGATTAGAATCAGATTCAGTGCTATGAAAATGTGCTTCAACTAAAATTTTGCAATAGATTTAACCTATCTACAATTAACTGATAACCCAGATAAAATAGATTCCTAAAAGCAAAATCCATCAAAAATATCTCAAGATAAACAATAACCATGAAATACTGCATTACAATAGTACAGTTAATAGACTTTTCTGTTTTCACTTTTTTTGAGGAGGATGTAGAATGATTTCCTTTAAAAAAAAACAGGATAAAGAACTTCAATGAATGAGCATTCACACCGAGAACCTCATGTCCAGTATATGATCAGTAAGCGAAGTGAAATAGTGTCTTACAATGAAACAGCATTACACACCGATTTTGTTTTGGAGTCTGCTGCTAAGTTAGAGCTATGCTAATACGGCCTGTCTTTTTGCAGGGCACAAAATCCAACAGTAAACACGGTCGAGAAACAGTCAGTTCAATGGCTGTTTGGTGAGGAAAAATTAATGCTCGTCTTCTCTACTGTACTTCCAAATGCCTGAAGATCAACAGCTGCTAAGACTTTTAGGAGGGTTGCAGTTTAAAACAGTCCTGCTGCTGGTGTGTCTGCATTGAATGTAATCTACAACTAAAGAAAATACAAGTATATTACATGTGTACCTCAAATGATACAAGCTAATGTCAATGTACTTCATGACAAGGTGCTTCGGTTTTGCTTTCCACAAAACATAAGAATTAGGAGCAGGAGGCAGCAATTCAGTCCCTTCAGCCTGCACAGCTATTCAATAAAATCATGTCTGATCTCATCTCACCTCAACTCCACTTTACTGTCTCTCTCCATAAACCTTCAAATTATTATTGGTTAAAGATCTATCTATGTCCTCCTTAAATTTACTCAGTTTCCCCACATCCACTCTGGTGTAGTGAAGTTCATAGATTCAGGACCTTTTGAGATTTATAAATCCTCATCTCTGATTTAAATCTGCTACGCCTTATCCTTAAGTTATAACCTTTAAGATTTACCCTCAAGTAGCTATTCCCAGTCTACTTTGGCCAGATCCTGCCTTATTTTAACAAAGTCTGCCTAACCGCTCAATCCAAAACCTCTTTTGGCAGCCATCATTTTCCTTTTTCATAATAAACAAAAAGTATGGTGCTGTGGGCACTATCACTAAAATGCTCTCCCACTAACACCTCGAACAACCGTCCAGCTAAGCTCCCCAGAATTAGGTTCTTGTAGGGGCATCCACATGTGTTCAATGAGGAACTGCAGCGAGTACAGGTCCAACATGTCCTCTTGAAATAGAGGAGCAACAAGACCAGAGAGCCCTAGGTGTCTAGGAACATTCAGAACCGTATAAAAAGGAAAATATGTGAGCAAATCAATGGAGGCTATGATGCAGTAGAATGTCCAGGTTTGGGGAGGTGGGAGGTGCTTCAGAAAGCAATGAGGAGAGCAAAGAGGGGCATGAAAAAGCACTAGCAGGCAAAATTAGGGATCATTGGAAAATATTCTACACATATATCAAGGAGAAGGAAATAATCAGAGAAAGAGTCAGGCTCCATTAGGACCAACGGGGAAATCTGGGTGTAGAGCCAAGGGACACTGGTAAAGTGTCAAACAAGTATTTGACATCTGTCTTTACTCGGGAGGAGGAGGATTAAGATAAAGATAGAGGAATCAGGAAGATGGACTGTGAGGTTCTTGAGAAGACTAATATCAAAGAGTGAGGAGGTATTGAGATTTTTGTTTAATTGTGGACAAATCTCCAGATCCACATCAGCTGTAAGCCAGGCTGCTGTGGGAGGCGACAGATGATATCACCAGGGCTTTGATCCATATTTTTAATTCCTCTCTGGCCACAGAAGAGATGGCAGAGGACTGCAGGACAGCTAACGTGGTTCAACCTTTCAAGAAAGATAGCAGGGATAAACCAGACAATTACAGACAGCGAGTGTCAAATCAGCGCTAGGGAAACTATTGGAGAAAATCCTGAATGAGTGAAGTAATCTCCATTTAGTGAGGCAAGGTTTGATCACAGTTAATCAGCTTGGCTTTGACGGAGGCCATGCCTAACAAATCTGATTGAATTTTTTGAGATGACCACACATGTCAACAAGGGTAGTGCAGTTATGGCCATTTATATGGATTTCAGCGAAGCCTCTGACAAGGTCACATATGATAAAATCACTTGGAATCCAGGATAACCTGGCAAATTGCATCCAAAATTGGTTCAGTGGCTGCAGCCAGAGGGTGGTGGTAAAAGGCAGTTTGAGAGGCTGGAGGTCAGTATACAGTATACTGCAGGGATCAGTGCTGGTCCCATACTGTTTGCGATAAATATAAACAATGTAGTTGAAAAGGTAGGAGAGCATGATAAGTAAGTTTGTAGATGATGCAGAGATTGGCTGGGAGGTTGACAGGGAGGAAAAGATATTAGGCTACAGGAAGCTATAAACAGTTTGGTCAGATGGAATTTAACCCTGATGAATCTGAAGTGATTCACTTTGGAAGAAGTGACAAGACAAGGGAGAACTCAATCAATGATAGGACACTAAAAAGCTCAGAAGAACAGAGGGTTCTTGGGGTACTTGCCCACAAATCCCTGAAAGTGGCAGAGAGGTTAGTAGAGTAGTTAAAGCAACGTGTGGGACATTTGCCTTCGTCATGGATTATTCAAGCAGGAAGCTTAAATTGCAGACGTACAGAACTTTGATTAAGCCACAGCTGGAGTACTGTATGTTGCCCAGGTCACCACACTAGAGGAAGGATGTGTTCGCACTGGAGGTGGTACAAAGGAAGTTGCCTCAGGTAGAGTAGTTTAGCTATAAAGATATGCTGGATAAGCACAGGTTCTTTTCTTTGGAGCAGAGAAGGGAATTGACAAAAGATGTGTCGGATTATGAAGGGCGTGGACTGGGTGGATAAGAGGTTACCTTTAGTTGAAGGATCAATAACAAAGGGGCACACTTTTAAGTTGGATCGCAGGAGTTTAGGGGGTATTCGAGGATCTTCTTGCACACAAAGGATGGTGGGATCTAGAATGCACTGAAGTGGGGTTATATCCGAAACACTGACTTCTCCACCTCCTGATGCTGCATGGTTTGCTGGGTTCTTCTAGCCTCCTGCTTGTCTACCTTTGATCCCAACATCTGCAGTTATTTTATACCTAAGAGCAGGAAACCTCACAACCTTTAACATGTACTTGGATGAGCACTTGAAATATCATAACTATGGGCCAAGTGCTGGAAAGTGGGGCTAGTGTAGATTTCAACTAAATTTTGTAATGTATAATTCCGTGTCCTGAAGCTTAGAACAAGAAATGATTGCATTCAAGCATAAAAAACATCTTTCAGGGATCAAAAGGGTGGATGTTGGAAGGATATCTGCCTTACTGGGAAACAGGAGACAGTCTCAATATAAAGGGTACTCCATTTTAAGACTGAAATAAGGAGGAATTTCTTTATTCAGTGGCGAATCTTTGGGATTCTCTGTTCCAGAGGATTGTGGAGACTCAGATGGTGATTATGTTCATCATTGAGATTGATAAATTTCTACTTATGAAAAATATTAAGGGATAATGCTGGAAAGTGGTATTGAAGCAGAAAATTAGCCACGATTGCACTGAATGGCAGAACGGGTTCAATCGCCCAAGTAGCCTACTCCTATTCATTACATTATGACGAAAACGTCTGATCTGAATTTGAGATCTGAGTATAAAATGATCATTGCCGTGGATTGGAAGTCAAAATCACAGGATTCTTAGTAAAAGAATATGGTATAATGTGGGCAGCCATACCAAAATTTACAAAGAACATTGGGGTTCTATTTTGAAAGGGGACAAAGGGAGATTGAAAAAGGACATGAAATACTTTGGGCCAGAGCCTTTTCTGTACCACATCATCTCTTCAGAGGAGTTTGTGGTATAAACAGGCATGGAGCAGTTTTCTTAAATAACTGCAGGTTAGAGATATAACTGAGAAAATCTGAACAAAGCCTAGTGAAGCACTTTTTGAATTTTGGTCACTGCTGCACTATGTAGAAACCCGGCAACTAATTTGGCAAAGCAAGATTCCACAAACATCAACAAGATAATTCCTTAAAATAAAACAAAGTACTGTGGATGAGGGAGATCTGAAACAAACAAAACATTAATTGCTGGAGAAACTCAGCTGATCTGGCAGTATCTGTGGGAAGGAAGCAAAGTTAACATTTCGAGTTCAGTGAGACTTCATCAGAAGATAATACCCTGTTTTTGATGATGTTGGTTGAACTTTCACTATTAGTATATGCAAGGCTCAAAGAGGAAAATTTAGTGTCACTACCCCAAGATATATGAAAAGATAAAACTATAAGTATTCCATTAGCATGCAGTTAAAGATGGGGAAAAAATTCATCTGGCTTCCATGTATATATTTGTTGGGATACGTAAATTTTTGCAAAGCAATGCTTTCAGCAACAAAGTAAAAAATCACATAACACCAGATTATAGTCCAACAGGTTTATTTAAAAGTACAAGCTTTCAGAGCTCCTTCATCAGGTAGTTAGTAGGGCAGCATCATAGAACACAGAATTTATAGTAACCGATCAAACTGTCATACAACTGATGCAATGTATTGAACACACCTGTTAAGTCTTCAATTACTTAGAATAGGAATGTAGGTTTTGATTAATTGCTATGTAAATCCCAGAATTTCTTTCAAGTCATAGCTCAGAGATGACTTAAGGTTTTATTGGTATAAAAAAAACTCCCCAATGAAGGAGCTGTGCTCCAAACGCTTGTACTTCCGAATAAACCTGTTGGACCATAACCTGTTATTGTGTGACTTTTAACTTTGTCCACCCCAGTCCAACACCAGCACCGCCACATCATTCAGCAACAACAAATATTGCAACACTGAGAACAGATGCAACTGTGTTGACCTTGGGGCAGAGGCTTTTTAAAAAAATATTTATTGAGGAATTTTACTCTGCTGCATTTGTTGCTATTGGTGTAATTCTTTGCAAAGAGAGAGTCTCTGAAGTATATCTACTCCAGTGGTGATATCACTGGAAGAATCAACCTGACAGAATAGCGGGCAAAATAAAGCCTATTCGATTGATGCATATCCATTTAATCTCTTGTCAGCTACAGCTACTGCATGCTGGACGTCTGACGTTATCTACAAAATCAAACTTGAGTATCTGCCTAAAATATGAGGGAATGGGTTGCAGACGGTTATGTGAAATCCAACTCAGGCTGATTCTGCATTCCTCTTAACACAGATTGAAAACGGAACCTGACACCTTCCTGCTCTCAGGTACTAAATGCTTATTATGTAATGGATAAAACTGATAAGAATGTCTTCATCCTCTCACTCCTTTTTATACAATCCAGAGAACTGCAACATTGGTGCTCTCTCCTCCTTTCTTTATATAAAAAGAGTGCTGCACTTAACATGCAATTCAATAAAATCTGAAATTTCTGATCAGAAAGATTAGGTTGTATTTAAAACTAATTGCTCAGAGCACCCGGCTTTTACTTAATAAAGTTGAAAGCGGAGTTGACTTTAAAAATGAACCAATTTATGGTATAAAAAGCACACAGCGTAATCTGGCCTAACACCAACATTTTGACACTGAAGTTGCAGATTTCACAACGTACCCCATAGATGTTCCAGTCTGCTGCACTTGAACAAACCTGCAACTGGTTATAAAGCAGCTTGAACTTCGTAATATTCCAGATTCCAGCAGGGAGTGGAATAAATGTATAAAATAAGTCTCATGCATCCATAACTACGAGTACTGACAGTGTAAAGTCACTGAGCAAAGTGCATGGAAAAAAAAAGAACTGCTTAGATGACTAAAGTTAAAGATCACAGAACACCAGGTTACACACCAACAGGTGTATGTGGAACCACTAGCTTGCAAACCACCTGAAGAACCAACGCTTTGAAAGCTCGTGCTTCTAAATAAACCTGTTGGACTATAACCTGGTATTGTGATTTTTAACTTTGTACACCCCAGTCCAACACTGGCCCCTCCAAACCATAGATGACTAAAGGAATGGAAGAGCAATTAAAATCATAATTCAACACCACTCACTTTTTTGTTTGAGGTTATAAGTTTAAAGGCTTCATTTACTTGCTGAGCTGTTGCTCCACCACCTACATCGAGAAAGTTGGCAGGATTTCCTCCATGAAGCTTTATGATATCCATTGTAGCCATAGCTAGCCCTGCACCATTAACTGAAAAATAAAATACTCGTTGCTAATATAACTAAGACTTTTAATAAATCAAAATAAGCTTGTGAAATAGCAAGAAACATGAAATAGATTGTAAAAGCTTCTACAGATTTTTGCAAAAAAATTATTCATGAAATGTGGGCTTCACTGGTTGGGCCTGCACCTTTTACCCATTCCTTGTTGCTCTTGAAGATGGAACTGAACTGCTCTTGAACTGATGTAGCTTTTCTGGTGTAGCTCCACCCACAATGCTATTACTGAAGGAACAGAGATACATTTCCAAATCAGGATGATGAATATCTTAGAAGGGAACTTGCAAGTGGTTGTGTTTCCATGTTTCTTTCTGCCCTTGGTCCTTCCAGGGGGTAGTGGTTGTGGGTTTGAAAACTGCTATCTGAGGAGCCTGATGTTGTTACAATGCAACTTGTATATGGTACATTGCTGCCACAATGTGATTAGAAATGGATAAGAGGTGCTGGCCCAGCCAGAAAAGCCCACGTCCAATGAATGAATAAAAAAATTAACAAAGACAAATATTGGTCTATTATGGGCAAAGACAGGATACTTTATAATAAGAAACAGAAATGGCTGACAAGCTAAATAATTTGTACTGCCTTCACAGAGGAAAACATAAGAAGCCGCCATGTAATAATTCGGATCAAAGGGTCGAGAGTGTGAGAGAAACTGAAATAAATTAGTGAAAAAAAAGACAGGAGAAATTATTGGGACCAAATGATTTTCATACTAGAGCATCGAAAGAGACAGCGGATGGATTAGTGATTATCTTTCAAACTTGTACTAATTCTGCATCAATGCATTGTTTAAGAACAGAAAAGAAGAAAAAGGGGAAACAACAGACTTGTTAGACTGAAGCTGTTATAAAGAATGTGATTCCAGGATATTTAGAAAGAGTTTTGAGCTAGACAAAGCCAATATGGGTTTATGAAGGGGAAATAATATTGAACAAACCAACATGAGTTATTTCAATGTTACTGACAGAGTTGTTGAAGCGGGAACTAGTGGACATCATGTATTTGGATTTTTGGTAGACTTTTGATTAACCTCGGTATGTGAGTTTGTGAAAAAGATGGAAGTGCATGGGATTAGTGGTAACATACTAATATGATTTTAAGGTTAGTTAGCAAGGCTAACTCAATGTATGCAATGCAGGTTTGCTAGACAGATTCCTGGGACTGTGGGTCCTATGAGGAGGCTTGGCCTGGATTTTTCAGGTTTAGAAGAATGAGAGATGTCAAAGTTACAAAGAATGTTTAAAGGGTGTTCAAACTAAATACAGAAAGGAGCTTTCCCCTGGTTTAAACCAGAGTGCAGTTTCAGGAAAAAGGCAAACATTGCAGGTAGATAGGATAGGGAAGAAGGCATTTGGTATACTTTCCTTTATTGGTCAGAGTATTGAGTACAGGAGTTAAATAGACAAAGTCTTTTCCCTGAGGTCGGGGAGTCCAGAACTAGAGGTTTAGGGTGAGGGGGGAAAGATATAAGAGAGACTTTAGGGGCAACATTTTCACAGAGGGTGGTACGTGTATGGAATGAGTTGCCAGAGGAAGTGATGGAGGCTGGTACAATCACAACATTTAAGAGACATTTCAATGGGTATATGAATAGGAAGGGTTTGGAGGGATATGGGCCGGGTGCTGGCAGGTGGGACGAGATTGGGTTGGGATATCTGGTCGGTGTGGACGGGTTGAACTGAAGGGTCTGTTCATCTGTATGACTGAGATGAGGTGGAACTACTTCACTCACAATTTCATACCTCAGAAGGCTGTGGAAGCTCAGTCAATAACTAAGTTCAAAATAGAAATCAAAAGATTTCTAGTTACTTATGACATCAAGAGATGTGGGGATAATGCCGATAATAGAGGTTGATAATCAGCCATAATCTACAGTTATGGGTTAGGCTCTCAGAGAGTTCAATGGTCTACTCCAGCTCTTACAGTTTCTAGTGGTACTAATGTTCAGCAGTTAGGTTATTTTTAACTGTTTTTTTAATTTTCCATCTGGAATACAATAAATCCTGCAGTACTTCATAGCTATCTGGAAGATTGGCATGTGCTGCTTCAGAAAAGAGCACAGAAACTGGAGTGTGAACTCTTTCTGGATTTAATTTCATTGATGTTTTATTTGCCATCAAGACTTCCTCAAAAGTATGATGTTACATCATTGCACGCAGTTCCAATATGTCATAACTAGTATCAGGCCTAGTCTGAATGCACAACTAGGTAAGAATCCTGATTGGGCAATTAAACTGGTGTGTTTCTTTCCTGGAAGCAAAATCAATTTTATTTGAGAACCTGGCCCAATATACTGGAATGAAATTAGCACTTCAATTAACTTAAATTCCAGAAGCATGTTGCTAAAATAGCTAAGACAAACTTCAAGATCACTTAGCCAGCAGTAACATCCTGATCAACAAAAATATTGTTGAAAGTCTGACCTTTAGTCTGCTTTTAGTCTTATATTCCGGCAGGGGGCACCTTTTCTGTGTGTATCTATCTGTTTGAAAGGCTATTTGCCCCTTGATTTCCAGCTATTCAACTATTTTGGTTTGGCACAGTTACCAACTTATCTGCGGATTTGTTTATAACCACAAACTTTACAATTGTAAGGGTTTTCACTTCTCGTGATATTGCCACAGTCCTTTGTTCTCAACAAACTACAACTTCTACTCACACTCCTACTTCATTCTGGACAATCGCAAATAGATCTGCCCCTGCTCTGACCAGAATTCCATTTGCAAGTTTGCAATCTTTTCCCAGGGCTATGTTTGCTTCCAAGTCCACCTTCAGAATTCATAATGCGTTTTCTGGCCTTCCATATCTTTCCACATCCCTCATTTTGCCAATCCATGGATCTTTCCTCATATTCTTCATGTTGCACACTTAGCTCATATTTGTGTTTCCCTGCTCTCCTAATAATAATGCATTCCTCTACTTATTGGTTAGCATATACATTATTTTTAGTTGTTGACCTCTGGCAAAAAGCTTTGTCCTGAATTTCTGTATCATCTTATCCATTCAGTCAGCCTGTCACCTGCCATAATCTGATCCTTATTATTGTCCAACATATGCATATGGTGCCAGTCATTCTTTACATCTGCCCACAGACTTTCCATAGGGTTAAAGTGATAATTTGTTGTTAGTGGGGCATTCAAAAGACACTGGAAAAGCACAGGTCAGGCAGCATCAGAGGAGCAGGAGAATCGACGTTTCGGGCAAAAACCCAGTCAGGAATGAGACTGGTGGCTCAGCGGTTAACACTGGTGCCTCAAATGCCAGGGGTCTGCGTTCGAAACCAGCGTCAGGTGACTGTGTGTAGTTTGCACATTCTCCCAATGTCCGCAAAAAAAAAACAGCATCATTCTTGATGAAGGGCTTTTGCCCGAAACGTTGATTCTCCTGCACCACGAATGCTGCCTGACCTCTGTTTTTCCAGCACCAAAGTCGTGACTCTGATCTCCAGCATCTGCTGTCATCACTTTCTCTATTCAAAAAGCATCTTCAACCTGCATGAACAGGGCAAACAAATCTCTATCTTCTTAACCAGGTTGATGATTTATTAATGAGGCATATAGTCTGAACCATGAAATGTATGATAGGAAAAGAGAACCCCATGTCAATTCAGGTGTAGAAGTGAAATAGAAACATATAGAGAATCAGGAGTAGGTCATTCAGCCCTTTGAGCCTGCTCTGCTATTCAATACAATCAAGGCTGATCATCCAACTCAGCACATGTTCCTGCCTCTCCCCATATCCGTTGATTCCTTTAGCTTTAAGAAACATATCCATCTCCTTCTTGAAAATATTCAATGTTTTAGTCTCAACCATTTCTTGCGGCATGGAATTCCACAGGCTCACCAGTCTGTGGGTGAAGAAATTGCTCATCTCAATCCTAAATAGCTTTTTTCCTTAGACTATGGCCCCTGGCTGTGGACTCCCCAGTCATTAAAAGTATTTATGAGATCCCGCCTCTTTCTTCTAAGAAAGTGAATTTAGTCCTAGCTGATTCAGTCTTGCATCCCAGTAATTAGTCTGGTAAACATCCTATGCACTCCCTCAATAGCCATTAAACCCTTTCTCGGACCAGGAGACCAAAACTACACAGAATACTTCATATGTGATCTCACCAAGATCTTGTACAGCTGCAGCAAGACATCCCTCCTCCTATACTCAAATCCTCTCACTATGTAGGCCAATATACCATGTATCTACTTCAGCAGCTGCTGCACCTGCACGCTTACTTTCTGTGACTGGTGTACAAGGACACCCAGGTCTCGTTGCACCTACCATTTCCAAACTATCACCATTCAGATTATAATCTTCCAGCCTGACGTTGCTACCAAAGTGGATAACCTCACACATTCATTTTATACTGCACTTGCCATGTATTTGCTCACTTACTTACCTTGTTGAAATCACCCTGAAGTTTCTGTCAGTCATTCTCCTCGCAGTATACCCTTCCATCCACTTTGGTCTTATCTGCAAACCTGGACATTTGATACACAGCTTCTTCATCCAAATCAATAATATGTATTGTGAAAGCTCAAGTCCAAGCACTGATTGATCACTTTGGTACCTCACCAGTCACTGGCTGCCACTTGGAAAAACGCACATTTATTCCTCTTCATTTCCTGGCTGCCAACCAGTTCTCAATCCATTTCAGGACTTTCAATCCCATTCACTTTAATTTTGTACATCAATCTCTTATGTGGGATCTTATCAAAAGCTCTCTGAAAATGCAAGTAAACAACTACTGGCTCCCCCTTACCACTCTTCTAATTACATCCTCAGTACTTTTGAGGGGGTCAATGTAAAACCCCTACTGTTCTCCCCCTTACTGTTTCTAAGCTCAACCCATCCAGATTGTACTTCACCAGAGCTGATAAACTTCCTCACAATCACATTACTTTACACTTCCCTTTTTTTTAAAAAATCAGCAGTGCTACTCCACCTCCTTTTCCTTGTCTAAGCTTTCTAAAAACTGAAAACCCGAGATATTCAACTTCATCCCTAGTCACCCTGCAGTTACATCTCTGTAATCCCCACCATATCTAACTTATCTAGATCTAATTACATGATTAATACATTTAAGTTTTGCAAATACTCCACACATGAAAATCCATAGTGTGATAATGCTACTCCTTTAACAAGGCTAGGTTGTCCTTGGGAGTTTTTTCTCCCCCAAGAGGGGTCATAAATGCAGAGGTTCCGGGGTGTCTGGTTTGAATGGATTTTAGGGCCATTTGATTATTGATAATGCCACTGGCAAGAGGCTTTCAAGTTAAAAAAAAACACTAGCACAATGAAAGGGGAGCGGCCAGTTCTCCCAGCTCAGCTGGTCTTTCATTTGTTTTGGGTTCAGAGCTGCTGGTCACTTATTAACAGGGAATTCAAAAGAAACAGCAACATGGAAAAAAGGTGTTCCATACTGAATCCCTCTGACATCTCTCTCCTGTAAGACAAGTGTTTGATTTTCCCTTCTTTGCCAAGGGGTGTTTCTGGGGATTGTTGCTGGGGATTGTTTCTGGGGATTCTGGGGAACAGCATCATTAAGTTAGGATAATCTGTTGGGTTTTCAGATAGGTTAAGTTATTCTATATTTGGTTCTCTTTGTATTTCATTCAGTGAGCTTGCAAATGAATTCTGTTTTGTTTAAAGCCAAAGGGCTTTGACCAGCTGCATCACTCCTGGAATATCCATATTACACTTGCTCAAAACAACTAGGAGAGAGAGAGTGTGTCTGGGCTACCTTCTTGAAAATATTTTGAGGGGGTTTGGTCCGTAACAGGTTGGGGGGTTTGTCCAGCATTTGTTCCATAGTTCCGATTCGAGATGAGGGTTGCTGGACTCTAAGGCAGTGAGTGGCAGGTGTTTGTGTCTTCTGTTCTGGGTGTTGATTTTGGTTGTTTGAACGGTGCTTGTCATAGCAATGGTGATTTCAGTCACTAAGAGTCTACTGGGGATGGAAGAAGTGACCTTGGGGGTTTTACAAAAGGTGATTAAGGCCAAGTTGCTGGAATTAGCAGAGAAGCTGGCGTTGGAGCTGCCTCCTTCCGTGAGGAAAGGAGGATAATTACAGCAATAGCTCGGAATTTACATTTGCTGGAAACACCATCAGAATCTTTAGACTGACTAAAATTCAATTGAAAATGAAACAGCTTAAGTTAGCGGGAAAAGAAAAGGGCAAAAAAAATGAAACTATTTGAATTACGATTAAAAGCAGAGGAAAGAGAAAAAGAATGAATCACTTTGGCAGAACAGAGAGAGAGAGAGAGAGAGAGAGAGAGAGAGAGAAAGAAAGAAAGAAAGAAAGAGAGGAAGTTTGAATTTAATAAGTTGCAACATTACTTCAGGAAGTGAATTTTTGAGAACTCATGTAGAAAAGCAAAAAGTTAAAACGGCAAGATTAGCAGCTGAAATGGCTGATAATTATGAGTTGATCCATAAACCAAAGTTTGGCTTTCAACATCAGTTTCAATCAATGAGGGATAGAAATTGGGGGAGGGGGGGGGAAGCGAAACCCTCACATGGAAAGGGAAAGGTCAATCTCGGTGAAGAATCAAAGGATAAACTTACCACAGGGTTAAAAAAACCCTTGAAGGGGAAAGAGAAGTTAAACAGCTCTGGTGTGCTCACTGCAATAAAGTACACCACATGAAATCACAGTATAGGTGGGTTAGGGAAAGCACTGGAAGTCATATGTCAGAAAATAGGATAAGCCAGTGAACTGGCTTCACAAACTTCACAACAGAATTATCCAAGGAAGTTATGGACAGCTGAGGAATAAAACAATTCCAATCTACTACATACCATCCAGTGTCACAGGAAGAACTAGAAAAGTGGCATCAGACATTAAAGATCATGTTGAGGCTTATAGTCAAAACTATCCAGGTGATTGGGATAAGGGAATTCCGTTTGTACTTTTTTCCATTAGAGATGCACCAAATTAATCAACCAAATTCAGTCCCATTTGAATTAGGTTTTGGGCATGATGTGAGAGGACTGCTAAAACTGATTAAGGAAAATTGTTAAGTCAGGATTCAGAGATCAAAGTTTTGGATTGTGTATCAGATTTTACGGTACGATTAAATAGAACGGGGGAAATTGGCTAGACAGCATTTAAAAATACCATAGCATACAATGAAACGAGAAGCAGACAAGAAATTAAAAACTCACAATTTTGCTATCAGCAATTAAGTGTTGGTGTTACTTCCAGTGATAGGTGAATCTTTAAAAGCAAGGGTTAGAGATCGAGTGAGGTGAACTATTTGATAAGGACTCCAGACAGAAAGAAATTTGTGTCATGCGAATATGCTCAGAAGGTATTTTGATAGGTAAGGAAAGCAAAAGGAGACTGTGTTACTGGTTACAACATAGAGTGAAGAACCAAGTTCAATTGGACAATGAGGAAGTTGTCAAAAATTGGGATAAATTATTGAGTTACCTTCCAGAGAAAAATCAAAATTACATGGAAGAATTATTACTATCGCTTGGGGAAGAAATGTATAAATAAGCTGGGAAGTACCAAACTAATTATGCATGATGTAGATATTGGTTCCAATTAAGCAACATCCTTACAGGCATAACCCTCAAGTTGGCACAGATTCAAAAGGAAATTGAACACATGCTCCAAGACGACATAATTGAAGTGAGTTACAGTGATCAGAGCTCACCCATAGTAATGGTGCCTAAACCAGATGGTACCCAACGGTTATGTGCAGACTATTGCAAAGACTGATGCATATCAGATTCTGCATTTGGAAGACTGTTCTGAAAAGATGGGACAAGCAACTTATATTTCTAAGTTGGACTTGTTCAAAGGATACTGGCAGGTACCTTTGTCCGAAAGAGCAAAGAAAATTTCGGATTTTGTAATGCTGAATGGACTGTATCTGTTTAAAGTCACACCATTTGGTATCAGAAATGCACCAGCCACATTTCAGAGACTAACCAATTAGGTAATTTCTTGATTACCAAATTGTATCATATATATAGATGACTTGGTGATAATTGTTCAATCTACTTCAGAAAGCAGGCTTGGTGAAAAATCTGGCTAAAAGTGAATTTGCCAAAGCCCAAGTCACCTTCCTGGGCCATGTTATTGGACATGGACAAATGGCCCCATGGGATGCAAAAACAAAGGTAATTGGGGCGTTTCCCATATCCTTGACAAAAAGTGCAGTACTACTGTTCCTGGGATGGAGTGGATTTTATCAGAAATTCGTACCAAATTTTAGCAGTGTGCCTGCTCCACTCACTGAATTACTAAAGAAAGGCAGTGGAGAGTGGACCGTCAGAAGGCATTTGACAGCCTGAAACTTGTTAACCACTGCCCCAGTGTTTGCCACACCTAATTATGCAAAGCCATTCAATACGGCTACCAATGCGAGCGATTTGGGTGTTGGTGCTGTGCTTTTACAGGAAGATGTCGAGCAGATGGAAAGACTTCTCAGTTTTTTTCTCCAGGAAATTGAACATTCATCAGCAAAAGTATTCAACAGTTGAGAAGGATACTTTGAGTTTGCTGTTGATGTTAACAACATTTCAATGTTTATGTTACCAGTAATGTATCTGAGACAATCATATACACTGGTCATAACCCATTGTGGAGAAATTCCAGACTGTTTAGATGAAGCCTGTTGTTACAGCCATTCAATTTAAAAATTGTGCATGTTGCAGGATGAGAAAACATGATTGCTGACACATTATCGAGACTTGGATGAGAAACGAAGGCTGAGTAAAATACACTGTAATTGACTATAAACATGCACTCTAAAGTCTATGTAATGTATCTGGGTATTGTAATGTACTAACAACTTAAGATTGTTAGGTGTTAAAATGAAGCCATCTTTGGATATTGATTGTTCATTATTTTTAAGTGGGAGTACGATGATGCTGCTCCTTTAACGAGGTTAGATTGTCAGGATTTTTCAGAGGGGTCGTAAACGCAGAGGTTCCAGGGTGTCAGGTTTGATTGGGTTTTAGGGCCAACTTGATTAGAGCTACCAGATACTGCCTCAGGAAAAAGGCTTTCAAATTAAAAAAAACACTCGTACCGTGAAAGGTAAGTGGCCAGTTCTCCCAGCTCAGCTTGTCTCTGGTTTGGTTTTGAGCAGTCTTGCTGTTCAGAGCTGCTGGTCAGTTGTTAGCTGGGAATCCAAAAGAAACAGCTACATTGAAGGTGTTCCATGCTAAATCCCTCTGACATCTCTCTCTCTCTGCAAGTCCGTGTGTTTGATTTTACCATTTTGTGCCAAGGGGTGTTTATGGGGATTGTTGCAGGAATTTGGAACAGCATCATTAAATTAGGATAATCTGTTGGGTGTTTGGATAGATCAAGTTATTCTATATTCAGTTCTCTTGTTTGTTTCTCATTCGGTAATCTTGCAAATGAATTTTGTTTTGTTTAAAGACGAGGGGTTCTGACCAGCTGCATCACTCCTGGAATATCCATATTACACTTGCTCAAAACAACTAGAAAAGTTAGGGTCTGAGCTACCTTCGTGAAAATGTTTTGAGCGGGTCTGGCCTAGTCCATAACAATTGCCTTAAGACTTGCCTTTTCAGCATCCTGAGAACATAGAACAATGCAGTGCAGATCAGGCTCTTCAGCCCTCAATGTTGCACCAACCTGTGAACTAATCTAATCCCATCCCCCCCCACACTATCCCAATGTCATCCATAGGACTATTTAAAACACTCACTTATATAGCTGAGGGGAAAAAAAAATAATCCTTCCTTTCTCAGAAACTTCTGCTGTCCGATGTCAGATGTAAAGATTTAAATTAGTGTCTCATCTTTCCCGGCAGGCTCCTGGTCCAACCGCCCGCTCTTCCTGCTGCTGAAAACAGAAATGGAGGGCTCCAATGTTCAAGGTAGTGTTTTAAAGATTTAAATTAGTGACTCAACTTTCCCAGCAGGCCCCTGGTCCAAGCTCCCCTTTTCCTGCTCCCATTTACTGTGGGGCCTGATCAATCCTAGCCCTTGAATTTCCTGCCTATCATCTTTTACATTTCGCCATTATGTCTTTTGCTTTCTTCCTTATTTCCCTCAAATCTGTCTCCCTTTGCAAGTTCCCATCCCCCTGCCATCTTAGTTTAAACCCCCTGACCACAGTCATAGATACATCCCCAGATTCTGGTGTCACCTCCCCCATAACCAGTCCAGATACCCCAGTAATCTGAAACCCTCCCTCTTGCACCATTTCTCCAACCATGTGTTCATCTGATATATCCTGCTTATTCTACACTGACTACCACGTGGCACTTATAAGTTCCCTTGTTTCTGACTGCAGGGGACCTATATTCATCTTTACTGATCTTTTTCCTTCCCCATACCTAGAAACTTTTACTATCATTTTGTATGATTCCTACAAGCTTACTCTGGTACTCTACTTTCCTCCTCTTAATCAGTTTTTTTTGGTCTGCTTTTGTTGGAGTTTAATATTGCTTCCAAACCTCAGGTTTGAGCCAATTTGTTTGCTTCTTCCTTTTTAATAATTTAATACTTTCCCTAACTTCTCTTATTAACCACATTTCCCATTTTATTTTTGTGCAAGAGTGGGATTAATAACTTTCACAGTTCATCCAAGTGCTCTCTAATCCATTTTTGTTATTACCTATCTATATCATCCAGTTAAGGGATTAGGAGGGAAAGAGTGATTGGACTAAAGACTACAAAATGGAACAAAAATCACAAACTGAAATCTAAAGATTTAACTTTCAGCTAAATAGAGGTGATTTCAAAATATCTAACACTTATCAATGTTATTAAAAGTATGTTTTAACTGGTACTGCAAAGCCCTAACATTTTTGCGGCTAATTTGATTCACATCTACGACACAATTACAGGTACATCACACCATTTAATGCTTTTGAATGGCACTAAGCCATGATGACAATACTATTTTTGTGAAATTAATGGACAGTACTGCATCTTGGACAGCAACTTCCAGCTGTAACTGCACAAGTCTGCTTGATTTGTGCTTTAATTATAGAGAGAAATTATCATCATCGTCTGGGCTGTTAAATCAACTCCTCTTTTCATCAGGGAACTGATTTATCAATCAGTGTTGGTTCTCTCCTTTCTCTCAAAGTCCTCCATCAACAGCAGCCGTTAACAAAAATTATAATGCACAATTTGAGACTGCATTTATTTGGATTTAGTTAAATATTGATCAAGGTACATACCATTAGATTGCTGAAGGAAACTTATCATTTGCATGCACAAACAAGGTGAACTAAAAACTTAAACATAAAATGGGTATAATAATAAAATAGATTCTAAAACATCATTTGGAGAGAACAGTTTTCCTTCGATCCTATTAACTGACCAGTGACATATTCAAGCCTCATCTCTTACCCAAACAACCAATGTTTCCATCCAATCCAATATAATTGAGATCAAAATCAGCTGCTTGCTTGTCTTGTTCATCCTCTTGACTCCAGTCCTGCTGGGCAAAAATATCCTTCTGTCGATAGGCGGCATTAGAATCAAAGTTTATCTTTGCATCCATGCACAACACTGCAAACAAAAGAAAACGGTGTCTAAAAATGCATTATTAATAGATAAGTAATTTTAATAAATGGTTGTCAACAGTTAATAATTGCTTGCATTGTAGAGTTGTCAACTGCCAAATGATAACCAATTAGTCAGGCCAACCCATAAAAATTTAATGAGGTCCAATGACGCAAGAGCATCATGGGAGCAGCATTAGCTCTCATGCAGATGAAAGCAGTGGGAAAACACTACAATCATTTTACTGTCAAGTTAAAGGGACAGTTATGTGTTGAGTGTACTTGTGGTCATTACCAGTGCTCATTAGCATCCAATAATATTTTCCTCAATATTATTTGAACTGTAGTAAGTAGAAACAGTGGGTGCAACCAGGATACTTGGCCTTTTTAACTTTTGTTTTAAAAAAAGGGACATGTGGAAACATGCATGCTGTATTGTAGGAAAAGGAGGCATTTGAAAAAATGCATTTAAATCAATTTGTTTTTCTAAAACATCAATATCACACAAAAAATAAAGTACACTGCAAAAATAACTAAGGTTACATATGGTGTTGTGAATATTTTGCTATAAATGTGTCCACAGCTAATGAATATAAAAGATATGAATCATTAATTGTGATTTACTATCAAGGTAGAGACAGATTCAAGTTACAGGAGATTGTTTCCCAATCTCTGACAGCTTCTTTAATAGATGATCATTTAAATGTGCAGAAACGATTGATACAAAGACTTTATTGAATTTGGTAGTAAAGGCATTGGTTCTTGGCTCATGATATCACTTTGCTGGAGGCTAACATGTTTTCTGCTCTTCCATTCTAAATGGATGAAGTTATTGACTGTGTGCAATACAAATGCAGAACTAACCAGAGTGACTGTCCATCTAATTACATGTTTAGAAAACCTCAGCACACTAACTCCTAAAATATGTGTTCTTTTAAGTCTCTGAAAATCCAGTCAATATGACATTGGTCCAGTTTTTCCCTCTAAATTTGCACTATTATGTCATGAGAACAGTTTCACTTGGAAAAATTCCATAAAATGAAGTTTCTTAAGCCATGCCATAACTTTTCCAGATTTTTACAGTGCTCCACTATTTCTTTCACGGAAACACTGGAAAAAAATTCAGAAATAATCAGTTTAAAGGACCAGTTTAAAGTTCCACCACAGAACACACCAGATGGCCTCCTTCTTTAGAGACTGCAATTTCCCTTCCCACGTGGTTAAAGATGCCCTCCAACGCATCTGGTCCACATCCCGCACCTCCGCCCTCAGACCCCACCCCTCCAACCATAACAAGGACAGAATGCCTCTGGTGCTCACCTTCCACCCTTCGCATAAACCAAATCATCTGCCAACATTTCCGCCACCTCCAAAACAGACCCCACCACCAGGGATATATTTCCCTCCCCACGCCTTTCCGCCTTCCGCAAAGACTATTCCCTCCGTGACTACCTGTCAGGTGCACGCCCCCCTACAAACCACCCTCCCATCCTGGCACTTTCCCCTGCCACCGCAGGAATTGCAATAGCTGCGCCCACACCTCCTCCCTCACCTCCATCCAAGGCCCTAAAGGAGCCTTCCACATCCAAAGTTTTACCTGCACATCCACCAATATCATTTATTGTATCCGTTGCTCCCGATGCGGTCTCCTCTACGTTGGGGAGACTGGAAGCCTCCTAGCAGAGTGCTTTAGGGAACATCTGCGGGACACCCGCACCAATCAACCACACTGCCCTGTGGCCCAACATTTCAACTCCCCTTCCCACTCTACCGAGGACATGGAGGTTCTGGGCCTCCTTCACCACTGCTCCCTTACCACCAGACACCTGGAGGAAGAACGCCTCATCTTCCGCCTCGGAACACTTCAGCCCCAGAGCATCAATGTGGACTTCATCAGTTTCCTCATTTCCCCTTCCCCCACCTCACCCCAGTTCTAAACTTCCAGCTCAGCACTGTCCCCATGACTTGTCCTACCTGCCTATCTTCTTTTTCACCTATCCACTCCACCCTCTCGCCCCCGACCTATCACCTTCATCCCCTCCCCCGCTCACCTATTGTACTCTATGCTACTTTCTCCCTACCCCCACCCTCCTCTCACTTATCTCTCCACCCTTCAGGCTCTCTGCCTGTATTCCTGAAGGGCTTTAGCCCGAAACGTCGATTTTACTGCTCCTCGGATACTACCTGAACTGCTGTGCTTTTCCAGCACCACTAATCCAGAATCTGGTTTCCAGCATCTGCAGTCATTGTTTTTACCTAGTTTAAAAAGGACCAACCAAGCCTTCTTGGCATAAACATCCTATTAGTAAATATTATCAGGCAAATTTGAAATAGAAATAAACATTTGTACATTACCGATCCCAGAGGCATCTTCCACCATGGGATTTATCTCAAGCATACTGGCATCATATCTGATAAACAGCTCATACAATTTGATCATATTCTCTGCTGCATCTTCTATCACATTATTTGGAAACCCCATTTTCTGTGCAAGCTGGAAAAATGATGTTCAAGTGAAACTAACATTGAAATAATAAATATTTTAAAACAGTTTTTGCCAAAAGATGGAACAGCTATCTAGGTCTGTATAGTTTTTTTTAAAAACTTTAAAATGACTCAAATTCGAGGGCAGAAAGCTCAAGTTCTAAAGTAACAATTCAGAAAATACTGAAAAAGCACAGGATACTTTATAACAAAGTAAAGGGTTCTTGTGGTGCAGTTGTATAATGAACCTCTGGGCCATTTGGCCCAGGTTCAAATCCCACCTGCTCCAGAGGTGGAAACTAACACCTCTGAACAGATTGAACAGTAACTAACTAAATAGTCCTAAATTGTTTGTTGAATTGCTTCGGAGATAAGATTTACCTCTGAACCAGAAAGTCACGTGCTCAAATTTCATATGAGATTTTGTCACATAACTATTTTAGCGTAGTCCTGTGAGATTACATCTTTCCATGAAGTTAAAACAAAAGTCTTATCCATCCTCTCAGATAGATGTAAAAATCTTCACAGCATTAATCTAAGAATAGCAGGAATGTTCTCTTGGTGTCGTGATGAGCATTTATTCCTTGATCATTAGACGAAGAAAATGATTATCTGGTCTTTTAGTGTCATTCATGAGACCTTGCCCTGCACAAAACCACCAGCAGGGTTTACAAAATTACAACATGGACTATGCTTCAAAGCTTATTTCACTGACTGTGAAGCACTTTAAAATGTCCAGGGCTATGAAAGGAGCTATTAGAAATACAAGGGCTATTCTTGAAATATAATCAACATTGAGATGACATTGTACCCAAGTGCTGTAAAGGATTATCCTTGCATCGGTTCTTGCAATTTCTGCAAACGCGAGATTTCCTTCCACTCGGCAATTGAGTATTGCACGTCACAGAAGATGTAAAGATCTCAGAAAGGGTATGGAGAAGTGGCCAAAAGAAAATTTTCAAAATGGAGTTGTTTTGGTAAAAGCTGGTTAGTTAATAATGAGAGGACATACCGTATATACTCGACTAATAGTCGATCTCATGTAGAAGTCAAACCCTTATTTTTGGTCAAATAACCTGGAGTTTTCCATGCATCTTGTATAAAAGTCAAAGTTAGCTCTTCACAGATAACAAATCAACATTTAATGAGTCAGTGTGCCAGCCGTCACATCCCGCTCCAGCTTTCCAGTCTGCCAGTTGTTTTGCTCTGTCCTAGTCTTCCAGTCCGCTGGCTATTGTGCGGGTTTTCAGAATTATTATAATGTTTTCTTTTCTTTATTTGTTTAGAGATCAGTTGGCCGTCTGCTAATGGCACAGTATGAATTTTGACGGGCATGAAGTTTAGCCCCTCAAAAATAGTATCCATGTAATAGTTGACCCCATAAATCTAGTCTTAAAAAGTTGTCAAAAAGTTTGACTATTACTCTAGTATACACGGTACATTTAAAATTACTGATAAAAAAAAAATTCACCCCGCTATTTGAAACAGAACAGCATGTTTCTTTGCTCCAATACAATACCATCAATGTCAAGTTCTTCATTAACCTAGTGGTGCAATTTGATGCCAACATCAATAATGAATAATTTCACAGGATCATAAAGAAAGCACCCCATCCATTCCCCACTCTCTCTTCCTCTGCATTCTGTAACCCACCAGTGGAGGGCTGTAATGTTCTGCAGCTCTGCCAACAAAATATAAACTCAGATTATTTTCGGTTTGTTAGGTTTTTTAGTTAATTATCTTCTAGGGTCCTTATCCGTAGAGGAGAATATCCAAATTCTGGAATGTTCTACCTTGTAAACTGTAAATGAGTTAGGTGCCTATTACATAGGCAGATTGCTGACAAATCAAATTCAGGAGAGAGAGATCTAATGGCAAGCAAATTGAAATGGGGTAGGGAGCTGTTGGCAGCTCAGCAGTATCCAAGATACTGTTGGAGCTGCGTTACCAACTCTGGTTGACAGTGTTCCTGGAGATTTAGTAGCAACAGTAGACCATTAAAACTGGGCTATCTGATTTTTATAAATCTAATTTAGATCATTATAATACTGACTACATTTCAAAAACATTTGATTATATTAATCCAAAATTGCACCTCAAAACCACAAACATTTGCAAATTGGAAACAGTGACTGGCCTTCAAAACACCTAGTCCATTTACACCATAAAACTTCAAAGTAACAGGTAACAGTGGCAGGAGAAGCTGCTTGCATCTATCTCAACGTAGACAGTTTGAAATTCCCAATGAAATGTCTTTCTTTGGAGAGATCACTGTATAATGAAATGTGTTGTAATCTAATTAGTGGTTCCAAAATTCAAATAAATTCAGTTTTAGATTTGGAAGTTCAGTGTAATACCTTGACAGCTTGCTCTTTTTTGACGCCTTCCATTATATCAATGGGTTCCTTAACAATTGCTTCAGGGTTTTCAGCTGCTACATCCTCAATATTAACTCCGCCCTCTGAACTGCCTATTAATACTGGCCCCTAAAAAGAGAAAAAAGTGACATACGATATTTTCAACACTAAGTGAAAACAACTGCACAATCAATCACTTTAGAAGTGATTTAAAATACAGAAGTACATTTGGACTAGACACAAAGCAGCACTCAAGATACATCACTGCATGATCCCAAAGTCAAACAAAAAAAAATAAAGAACTGCAGATGTTGAAAATATGAAACAGAAACAAATAGCTGGAGAAACTCAGGTTTAGCAGCATCTGCGGAGAGAAAGCAGAGTAAACCTTCAGAACTGAATTCTGAAGGGTCAATGAATCCGTAATGTTGACTCTGACTTTGGGGAAACCTAACACAATTGGCAGCATCTATGGAGAGAAAGCAAAGAATTTGGCAATTAACTGCTGGTCAAAATAGATTTATTTATTCACTCCCTTTATGCAGCATTCAAGAGAAGATCAGGACATGGGCAGCAGCGAAGACCCATATTTATTGCCCACTTCCAGTTGCTCTAATGATCAGTTGTCTTGATCCACTGCAGTTCGTGTGGTTATTGTCTCATAGTTACCTGTTTTTTTGGTAACAATAGGCCAGTTAGCCTAATGTGTGTTACTGAAAATATGTTGGAGTATATTATGAAAGATGTAATAGCAGAGTACTTGGAAATACAGAAGTGATCAAGTACAGTCAGCATGGCTTCATGAAGGAGAAATTATGCCTAACAAATTTACTAGAATTCTTTAAGGAAAAAAGAAGCAGGATAGAAAAAGAAGAAGAAGAAGTGAATGTAATAGATTTGGATGTTCAGAAGGTATTTGATAAGGTACCACCCATTAGTCTAATTAATAAGATAAGAATCAATGGGATTGTAGTAGTATATTAGCATGGAGAGAGGATTGGCTAACTAATTGAAGATAGAAAGTTGGAAATAAGAGGGACATTTTCAGAATGGTAATCTGTAACTCGTGCTGTACGTCAGGGATCAACACGGAGGTCAAAGTTATTTACAATATATATTAATGACTTAGATAAGGAAACTGAATGTATTATAGTCAGCTTTGTGAATGACAAAAAACAAAGGTGGGAAGCAGAGCAGTGAGGACAAGAGTCTCCAGAGGGATATAGACCGGACAAGCAAGTGGGCAAAGACTTGGCATATGGAAATGTAATGTAACAAAATGAATTTGAATTTACGCTGATACCAGATATGGAGGGACTGTCTTATGAGGAGGGGTTAAGTAGATTGGGCCTGTACTCATTGGAAGAGAGAAGGATGAAGAGTGACATTATTGAAACATACAGGATTATCTGGGGTCTTGATAGGGTAGAAGCACAAAGGCTATTTCCTCTTGTTGGACAGTCTATGACCAGAGGGAATAATTTCAGAGTAAGGGGTCACACATTTAAAATAGAGATGAGGAGGAATTTCTTCCCTCAGGTGAAACTGTAAATCCCTTTACCACAGAACGATAGAGCTGGGGCAAGGCTGAGATAGACAGATTTTTAATCAGTAAGGGAATCAAGGGGTATAGGGAAAAGGCAGAAAAGTGGAGTTCAGAATTATCAAATCAGCCATCTCACTGAATGGCAGAGTGCACACAATGGGCTGAATGGCCTCCTTCTGTTCCTGTCTGGTAAGGTATTTCCTTCTCTATAGGATATTTGTGAATCTGTTAGGTTTATAGCCACAATCCATTAATTTCTTGATTAGTTTTACGGCCACAAGCATTTTAATTTCTAGACTTCAAAAAGAAAACTGAATTTGAATTCTTAAAAGTACCATAAGAATACAGCAGTACACTATGGATTAGTTTTGTTCCATACAAGATTATCCAGATTTATGTATAATTAGTGGTTGTTTTAGTGGAACAATTGCAACAATAATGAAATATGTGGGTTATTCAAATGGAACGCATAATAATTCTTTGGTTTCGGATGTACCTTGTGCTATTTGTACACACAAAAGAATGTATAAAAATCAGTGGAGAGTAATTAGCCAGCCATTTTGTTTAAAATACTTCTTTCACAGCCATGACTTTCTAAACAGGGGGTGCCAGCAAGAATACGCTATAAATTAATAGTCTCAACCAAAATTACTCAGAGCTAATTGTCACTGCCAAGGAAACTGATTATTTTTAAATATTCCTTCCTTCTTTCGTTCCTGTTTCAGAATTCAACCTATCTGTGTTTTTGCTTCTCTTTAACACTGAGTTTGCCTCGCCTAATTTTCAGTTCTTGTTTTGCTGTTTGACTCACGATGCTATGTTGTTTGCCACGTTCACTCTTAGTTCCCAGTCGTCCAGTAGAAGCTTGCATTTTCATCAGTTTGCAAAAAAAGTGAAAAAACTCAACGTGTAATGGCAAGTCTAACATCAAGTCACAGTCATGGAGCCAATTAGTCCAGGCCGAACACAATCCCAAACTAAACTAGTCCCGTCTGCATGCTCCTGGCCCATATCTCTCCAAAACTTTCTTATTCATGTACTTATCTAAACGTCTTTTAAATGTTGTAACTGTGCTTGCATTTACCATGTCCTCGGGAAGTTCATTCCACGTGCAAATCATCCTGTGTAAAAAATTTGCCCCTCGTGATTTTTTTTTTTTAAATCTCTCTCCACTTAAAAATATGCCCCCTAGTTTGGAACAACTGGCAGATCCTGTTGGGATGACCTGCTCCAGCAAATTATGGTCCAATGACTGTACAAAGTATTGTCACAACTCAATTCAAGAGTGAACAATCAAAATAGATCAAGATCCAAATTTGTTTCACAAACACTTAATTAACTTTAAGTTTCTTCTTAAGCTAGGACTGCTGATGGCTCCATCTAAATGTTTCTTCTTAAGCTAAACCATAAAAACAGCAAGTGTCAGCAATATGGATTAAATTTGTTCAGGGTCTCTTGACTATTTAAAAAAAAACAAAGTACTGCAGATGCTGGCAATCAAACAAAATCAGAAATTAGTGGAAAAACTCAGCAGCATCTGTGGAGAGAAAGCAAAGTTAATGTTTCAGGTCCAGTGATCTTTCTTCAGAACTGATGGCAGTTAGAAAAAGATTGGTATGTGTGCTAGAGAAGAGCTGAGGGAGGAAGGAAAGACAAAATGATAGGTGCAGATATACGAGGGAACCAAGGTCGAGTGAGCAAGCAGAATTAAAGTAAAATCAGTATTAGTAAGAAAATGGTATTGGGAAAATTAATGGATTTAAAGACTGAAAAGTCATAAGGCCTGATAATCTACTCAGCAAAGTAGATTTGGATGAGAGCATAAGAGGTACAGTTAGTAAGTTTGCAGATGACAACAAAATTGGAGGTGTAGCGGACAGTGAAGAGGGTTACCTCAGATTACAACCAGATGGGCCTATGGGCTGAGAAATGGCAGATAGAGTTTAATTCAGATAAATGCGAGGTGCTGCATTTTGGGAAAACAAATCTTAGCAGGACTTATACACTTAATGGTAAGGTCCTAGGGAGTGCTGCTGAACAAAGAGACCTTGGAGTGCAGGTTCATAGCTCCTTGAAAGTGGAGTGGCAGGTAGATAGGATAGTGAAGGCAGTGTTTGGTATGCTTTCCTTTATTGGTCAGTGTATTAAGTACAGAAGTTGGGAGGTCATGTTGCGGCTGTACAGGACATTGGTTAGGCCACTGTTGGAATATTGCGTGCAATTCTGGTCTCCTTCCTATCGGAAAGATATTGTGAAACGTGAAAGAGTTCAGAAAAGATTTACAAGGATGTTGCCAGGGTTCGGGAATTTGAGCTATAGGGAGAGCTGAACATGCTAGGGATGTTTTCCCTGGAGCGTCAGAGGCTGAGGGGTGACCTTATAGATGTTTACAAAATTTTGAGGGGCATAGATAGGATAAATAGACAAAGTCTTTTCCCTGGGGTCGGGGAGTCCAGAGCTAGAGGGCATAGGTTTTAGGGTGAGAGGGGAAAGATATAAAAGAGACCCAGGGGCAACGTTTCCACGCAGAGGGTGGGGCGTGTATGGAATGAGCTGCCAGAGAAAGTGGTGGAGGCTGGTACGATTGCAATATTTAAGAGGCATTTGAATGGGTATATGAATAGGAAGGGTTTGGAGGGATATGGGTCGGGTGCTGGCAGGTGGGACTAGATTGGGTTGGGATATCTGGTCAGCATGGATGGGTTGGACCAAAGGGTCTGTTTCCATGCTGTACATCTCTATGACTCTAAATACTAAAGGAGGTGGACCTGGAAATATTTGATCCATTGATGGTCACCTTCCAAATTCTTAAATATCTCTTGAACAGTTCCTACAGATTAGAGGTAGCAAATGTAAAGTAGCATTTAAAAAAGGGAACAAATAACACCAGCTACCTAACATCAGTAGTGGGGAACATTTTAGAGTCTAATGTAAAAGTCGTGATAACAGAACATTTAGAAATTAGCACAGGTTTATGAAAGGCAAACTATGCTTAACAAATCCACTGGAGATATTTTGAAGATATAACCAGTAGGATAGATAAGGGAGAACCAGTAGACATGGTGTATTTGGATTTTCAGAAGCTTTTTGATAAAGATTTTCATCAGAGTTTGGTGAGCAAATTTAAAGCCCAACGGAGAGGGGGTACATATTGGCATAAATCAAAGCTAGGATGAGTATTAGTTAAATTGTGGCATATCAGGAAATGTGGATGTACAAAGTGATGTGGGTGTTCTTATACACCAGTCAATGAAAAGTAGACAGCAAGTGCAGCAAGCAACTAGGAAGGAAAAGGCTTCCTGGCCTTCATTGCAAGAAAATTCGAGTACATACAAAGAGATCTTGCTTCAATTGTAGAGAGACCTGGTGGGATTGCACCTGGAGCATTGTGTACAGTTTTGTCATAAGGGAGTTTGATAAAGATTCAACAGACTGATTCCTGAGATTGTCTCATGAAGAGAAATTAAGGAAGCTGGGTAATTATTATGGAGTTTTGAAGAATGAGAGCCAAATCTCACAAATACTAAAACTTCTTACAGGGATGGAAAAGGAGATGCAGAAAGAATAGTGGTATTGGTGGTGGGTGAGGGGTAGGGGTGTCTGGAACCAAAGGACCGAACCTCAAAATCAGAGGTAAACCTATTAATACTGAAGTGAGGAGAACCTTCTTCACTTAGACAGTGGGTGATCTTTGAATTCTCAGAACTGTAGCAGCTCAGTTATAGAATGTATTCAAGATACAGATTGATAGACTTCCAATAATAAAGACATTAAGGGATACAGATATAGTGCCAGAAACTGATGTTGGGATAGAAAATCAGTCATGATCTAAATGAATGGGACAGCGGATGTTAGGGGCTTAAAGGCCGACTCCTGTTTCTATTTCCTATGTCCTAATGTTCTTTCAAGATTCTCCCTGTCCACCCACCTGAACTTGAGCATGATTCACTCTTACAAGGAACAGAGGGTGGAAGACAGCATGCCAACTAGTGAGGAACATGTTAAACATCAAATTAACAGTCCAACTAGAACTAAGTTATCCTAAAATCTGGTGTGCAAATTGCAATTTTTGTCAGGAAAAATTCTGTCAGGCAACCGAATTCTAATCACATGAGACTGTTTGCATTTGCCTCATCAGGACCAGAAAACAAGTCACTACTGTCTGAACAAAGAACTTCAAATAGCATTACCCTGGAGTTAAGATGTTAGCCCTAGAGCAATCTTAATTTTAATCATCTTTTCCCCTTTTTAGTGGACTCTTTTTATGACTGCTGTATTCAAGAGTTAAGTTGCTTGTAATGTCACAGGACGATGCATGCAGGAAGATTGCTTCACATTTCCAAGTACCAATTGTACACTTCATGGTTAAAGTACTGTGCTGCTATCTAGTGGTAAATGATGGGAAAACTTCCACCAACTTGAACTTTATTTTGGTCTCACAGTGTCAACAATGCCATTTTTGAGCGATAATTGGCAAAATGCAATCCAATGGCACTGTTGACTCAAGAGCAAGTCAACGGCAGGGCATTCTACAGAAAGTAACCCAACCTATGACTTCCCATCTATGAAGTACAGTCAATACTCTCCACTTGACTGAAGGGGTGCAGGTCCAACAATCAAAAGCTTGGCATCATCCAGAAAAACAGCTCACTTGTTTCACCTCCCAACTACCACTTGAAATATTCAATCTCTCTATCACTAGTGCACTTTGTCTGCAATGGTGTAACATTCATAAGTTGTAACTTGCTGAGGTTTCTTCAATAGCTTTGTTCAAAACTACAACCTCTTTAGCCTGCAAGAATCAAGATATAAGGTGCCTGAGAATAACACAATCTACTGGTTCCCTTCAGGTTGCACACTATCCTATTTTGGAAATAATATTGTGGCTTGATCATAGTTGCAGATTCGAAATCTTGGAATTCCACACCTAACAGCACTGTGGGTGTACCTATAATGTAAAGACTGCAAAAAAGTTCAAGGAGTCAACTATCAAACTCTATAGGGGGGGTGGCAATCAGGAAGCTACAGTAAATGCAGGTGTTGCAAGCAATACCCACATCCTGTGTATAGATCTTTCTAGAAAAAAAATCAAATTTTACACAAAAATATTCTCTTCTCTAACTAATACACACTTCACTGCACCAAATCTAAATCTCCACTTGTGAAGATATGAGACCCCAAGCAGGACCTCTTGACTTCGAGATTGGTCAAAAGAATCTACGGAATGCGGTCTGTATAAAGCAAGGTTATTTGTTTAATAAAGTAAGGCAGCCTGACGCAATTCTGCCCAGAAACAGATGTTAAAGATTCTGTGCTCCATGGCAAAATTGAGCCGTTATAGTTGAACAATAAGCAGTTTTAATAGGTTTTTTAAGAGACAATACAGCCTTAATTACAAGAAAAAAACAATCAACTGTAATAAGATAACATGATTGACAGCAGGCTAATCCAATGATATTTCCTGGGGAACGGTTTTACATAGATTGTCATCTTATGCTAGCAGGTCAAGGTTAGTTCGAGTGGTCATTAATGGTTCATAATTCATTTTATGAAAACTCCATAGTTTGCCTTATCTTCTATTACAGCTAATTCAGCAAAGCAGCAGTACAGGTTCACAAAGTCAAATCATAACTTGCAGCCATTTTGTTGTGTTATTTTAAATTGAAAAGCCATTTTGTTGTTAATAAAATCTTACATATATTTGTTGCTTCTGACAACAGCCAGGATTCAAATTTTGAATCCTCACTTAAGTTTACCTGACCAATCTCTTTCAACGTGAGTTGTGCCCTGTAAATTATTTTCTTCTGGCACCCATCTCATTACTTTACCCCAATGGTCACAGCTTGAACTCCATATTGGAAAACTGTCAGTTCAAATCCCAGTTCAGAAATTTGAACACATCAGCTAGGCTAGTACTTCAATGTCGCATTGTTAGCAGTGTTGAATCTCAGTTGCAACATTAAACTAAGGCACCCATTCAGCTGACCATAAAAGATCCTTTAGCATTAATTGAATAAGAGAACAGAAATTCAGATCCTGTCTTTAAAACTGCTAGAAAGAAATTAACTGGTGGTTTGTGTTGACTGTTTGCGGGAACAGGCTGTGGCCTGTGTCTACATGACAACAATGACTACAATTCAAAAGATAATCACTTACTATAACATCCTTTCAAACAGCATGGTGGCTCAGTGGTTAGCACTGCTGCCTCACAGCACCAGGGTCCCAGGTTCGATTCCCGCCTCAGGCGACTGACTGTGTGGAGTTTGCACGTTCTCCCCGTGTCTGCGTGGGTTTCCTCCGGGTGCCCCGGTTTCCTCCCACAATCCAAAGATGTGCAGGTCAGGTGAATTGGCCGTGCTCAATTGTCCATAGTGTTAGATGCATTAGTCAGAAGGGAATGGGTTTGAGTGGGTTACTCTTCAGAGGGTTGGTGTGGACTAGTTGGGCCAAAGGGCCTGTTTCCACACCATAGGGAATCTAATCCTCAGAACATGAACAGCATATAAAATGGAAATTATTTTCCGACCTATGCTCCAATTTGAACCCTGTTCCCCACCTCACTACTCTGATCTCCCAAACCAAATTCCCCTCACTCTGCAGTCCAAACCTCAAATTACCCACAAGAAATGTCACACTGATTGTAATGGCATTCTTTGAACTCTGGACAAAAAGTAAAATCTTAGCATTACAGAAAGCTTCAGTAATAATAGCAGAATGATATTTAAAATCCAATTTAATGCGTCCAATGCTGGGGTCTACTGCAACCAACCTTTTAGAAAAGGACAAGTGGAACATAATCATCAAAGAGACTGAGCAAGAAATGCAGTCACAAGCTTGTATGATGCCAATATGAACAGGGTTTTCTAATCACACTTACTGCAGACTTGAAATATGGACTCGAACCCTAGCACACAAGGAATTGATCCCTTGCCAGTTCCTAATTTCATGTTATTTAAATTTTAAACAGTGAAATCAAATATATAAACTGATATATATATATAACATGGTTACAGAAGCAACTGGATCAAATACATAATTCCCCAACAAAATAAAATAATCCAGCTCAAAGGCTTTAGAACCACTGAACATTTGGCCCATTATGTTTGTGCTAGCACATCAAACTTAAACTCTAACATTACCCATTTCTTTGACCTTTCATATGCTCTCACTCTTACAGACTGCTACAATCCCCTGCCAAAAAATGTTGTCTCTGACTCATCAGGCACTTGGTCATTAGACACTTATCATACCAATAAACTGAAAACTTCCTACAAGTTTTCCCCTTCATTATTTTAGTGAGAAAGTAATGTCTATGTCCTCACTTACAGTACACGAAATGATTATAGTCATTCAAAATCTGCCATTAAAATCTTAATTTTGAAAACGGTTATGACAACAGATAAAACTTTTTTGACAATGACAGGAACCCAATTTTCCAATCTTGATTCATAGCACATGAATTTTCCTAGATAGTATCATGATGATGGATTAGAACCCTGATGTACCATGGACATGGCTCATTTTTATTCTCAAGACACATTTTGGAGTTAAGTCTGCTCTGGCAAAAAAAAGATTGCAGATGCAAATTCAATTGATGTCTGACAAAGTCCTGACTGCAACCCATGCAATGTTACGCTTGTAGAGTAACAAGGAAACTTCAAACGAATAGAAAAAGGTAACAGGCAGAGATAACTGTGGGGGCTGCTGCTGCCTTCAGCAGCAATCACCTTTTGAAGATTATCAAAATTTTGTCCTTCCAGGAATATGCAAGATAAAGGGGTTAAAAACCAACTGCAGCACTAGCCTGTCCATGTGAGTGGCATGGCATCCTAGAGTGTGGACTCGTATGTTGGAAGTGTCATAACCCTGAGAATAACCATTTAAACACAAAACAAGTAAAACAAGAAAAAAAAACTCTTTCTCAAGCAGCCACTACTGAAAGCAATCAAGGGGGTTTCAACCAACTTAAAAAGCCAAGAATTTCAAAATTGATTATTCAACAACCATCAGCAGTACCAGTAACATCCACCACAATAGCCAGAATGTTAAACTATCTACTCTTCATGAATAATTCAGAGACTGATTAGTGTTCTTTTATAAAACTTTTATCTTTCTAGATCCAGCCCTTATTTCTAAGTTGTATGGGTCTTGCTTTACTATTTCTTCCTGTGTTCAGTAATTAATAAATACTAAATTAAACGTGGTACATACATCCTAAATAAGGATTTACAAAAATAAATACCCATTTAATAACATCTTGGCCCACACCCAATCTGTACACCTAGTAAAATAGGGATTCAATTTGACTCAGGTTTATGATTTGAAGGATGGAGACTTTACCTAGAAAGTATCATTGTTCTTCTTCAATCCAAATGTCAAAGTAGTATAGATTTAATAAGAGACTGCTAATGTATAACAACACCCGGACTTTTCCGTCCTCCTCTGCACTGCTCCTCAAAATCTTCACCTTTCAGTAAGCTTATAATAGCTCCTTATAAAGTTCAGTCAATGCTAATTACACTTTGAAACACCTTAGATCATATTACTATGGCAAAGGTGCTAAATAAATACAAGGTGTTGCCATTCCGATTGTTTGAGGATATAGATATAATTAAGACTACCAATAAGGGTCACATGTACATTTTTAAAAAATATTGCATTAGCATAGGTAATCTATGCTAATACATTTCAATGATGAACAAAATGCATAAGACTTTAAACTTAACTGTTTCTACCAAGATACTTATTTTAGGGACTCTTCATGACAGTTTAAGGATGTAACAAGAATGAGTTTTTTTGTTTGATCAACAGTACGCAAAAATGAACTACCCACCCAGGAAAACAAAGTTTTCACATTGATCTTGTCTTTTTACTCACCTGAAATGTTCTTTCCAGTGTTATTGCAAAGTAATACTCTCTTCTGGGGTACCTTCGCTCACAAATGAACACTTGGTTGCATATTCTTCCTTTCTCACCTGTCTGTTTAGTAAATAATTTTTTTCCAATCATTCTTGAAGAAATATCCCGGGCTTCCTCTGGACTGTAAATCAAATAAGTTGTTAACCAATGAACTTTTTATTTCAAATCTTGCAGAAATATTTCACAAAATGAAACTGAAAACATGAATGAGGTATCATCAGACCTACTCAGTATGAGACTGAAACCATTAGAAGCTAACTTTTAAAGATACAGAACATAAAGCCACGATTTTATTTTTCTCCTTATGTACCTGAAACTGAGGTTTGATATTTACATGAAGGCAAAGAACAGAACTTGGAATCTCAGATGCAGATGGCTTGACAAATGTAATGGTAGTCCCTTTCTAGTGATTTTAACCAGGTAAATCTTATTGACTGTGAGGTCTTGATTGGGGCTGTTAACCTGGGCCAATCAGGGAGCCCTGGCTGACATATAAACAAAGGAGGTAAAAACAATGACAGCAGATGCTAGAAACCAGATTCTGGATGCTCCTCGGATGCTGCCTGAAATGCTGTGCTTTTCCAGCACCACTCTAATCCAGAATATAAATAGAGGATTCAGAGAGTCTCCTTACTTCAGGGCCTGACTTCAAGCTGGCTGGTTACTGCCAGTGTACTGTGCATGTGTAAATAAAGGGTAACTTGGTGACAGGATACTCACCTCTATGCAGTTATTTCATTCCTCCTTATCATTTTCTTATTCTACTTCCTATTTGGCATTCAACTATTTGGCTTACATGATTGATTCCGGAGATTAAGCTTAACTTGAGGTTGGGGCTAGTCAATAAAGCATAGAAGAATGAGAGATGACTTTATTTAAACACAATTTCCTGAGAGGATTTAGAGTGAATGATGAGAGGATGTTTTCCCTTGTAAGGAAGCCTAGAACTTAGGAACACAGTTTAAAAATCAAACATTTCTCACTTAAGACTGCGATGAGGGGAATATTTTTTCGCTTAGGAGGGCTGTTAGTCTGTAGAATTATCTTCCTTTGAAAGCAATGGAGTTTGAGTTATTCAATATATTCAAGGCTGACTTAGATTTTTGATTGAGAAAGGAGTCAATAGTTAGGTGGGGGTGGAAGAAAAAGTGTGCTCAATCAGATCATCCATCTACTGGTTCTTCTCTTTCCACTGTTTGGGTCTTCCTCAAAAAACTCTAATAAATTAATGAGGCATGATTTCCCCTTCATGACGCCAAGGCTTTATTAGATTATAATTTTCCAAATGTACTACTATTACTTCCTCAATAATATGGCAGCAAACTGAAAATAAGTGGTGGCGATGGAGATTTTATGATTCCTTTCTAGCCCAATTGCTGGAAATTGGGGTTCCTTTCAAACCTCTGCTCACTCAGCATTCCATGTTTGCTATTTCCCATGTATCATGAAACCTCATTTAACTGTGTCACATTAGAAACTAGTCTTACACAAGTATTAAAAAAATCATCCAGTGCTATCATCCTTGAGTAGCTATCCATGGCCACTGTCCAGTAAGATTTAGACAATTGATTGACTCAAAATTTTTGCCCTAGAAATAAGATATTGCAATAAATGCTCAGGGGCAGACATAAGGTCCTTTAAGAGCTGTTTCCTCAGCTGCGAGATGGACAAGCAGAAGAGGAGAAAGATCCCTAACACCGTGGCTAGAGAGCAAGATGCTGCCCCCACAACCTTAATGAAACTAAGACATCCATGTCAACAGTCTGTTTGTCCTCCATCTCCAATTGTATACTTCTTTATCTAATTAACTAATGTACCATATTTAAACTGCTGCATCTTAACAATATCAATAAACTATCAGAAAATTGCTACAAACCGCCAACTATCTATATTTGATAACTGTGATCATGAACCCCTTAAATCAACACCATATGCAAGATGTCCAATATTCGTAGCAGTGTGGTTGACTCTTAATCGCACTCTGGACAATTAGGGATGAGCAATAAATACTGACCTAGCCAGCAATGCCCACATCCCATGAATTAATTTGAAAAACATGGGAGGAAATGTTGCTAGGAAACAAAATGGAGCAGATGCGAGAAGCCAGCAAGAGAAAACATTTGGAAAATAATGATCACAGTAAGGTTTAAGATGACTGCACAATTTATATCCCTCTCAAAGATGAATGTCATATACTGGGTAAACAGTATATAAACAGCAATGACGAGGGAATGAGGATACAGTTAAAGAGTTAAACCGGAGAAAGATATTGACAGAGGCTGAACAACAATCACTAATATTTAAAGCAGTGATTGAATAAAATTCAGACAAACATATTCCAGTAGAGTAGAAAAACGGATTAACAAGAATTACACCATGGATAAGTAAAGTAAATAAAATTGAAAGTAGACTTCATAGTGACATACAGTGTTTAGACTAAATACTATTAAGATAGTTAAAATATTTTGAGGGAGAAGGCATGTGGAGGAGAAAGAGATAATTAGTATTGGAGCCTCACATAAATGCCATTGGCTTGGTTGAATGGCATTTTATTAACTGTAGATTCTACACATTCCATCTAACCAGGAAAAACAACTCTTTAAATATGTAGACTTAGAAAGCATATGGTCCAATAATCTGACTCAGCCTCTGACTTCTTATGGAGTATCTTGCCATTACAATCAGTGTGACATTTCTTGTGGGTAGTTTGAGGTTTGGACTACAGAGAGAAGGGAATTTGGTTTGGGAGATCAGAGTAGTGAGGTGAGGAACAGAGTGCAAACTGGAGCATATGTCAGAAAATAATTTCCATTTATATGTTGTTCATGCTCTGATGATGTCCGAAAGGATATTATAGTAAGTGATTATCTTTTGAATTGTAGTCATTGTTGTCATGTTGACACAGGCCACAGCCCATTTCCACGAACAGTTAACAATGGAGTTTGACGACTTAATCTATTTCTAGCAGTCTTAATGGCAGGATTTGAATTTCTGTACTCTTATTCAATTATTCACCCTTCTACACTCCACTTTGTTATGCCTCAGTCAATTAGACAATAAGTTCTGGAAATATTTTCCTAAATTCCCTTGCACCTCATTTGGCAAAATTATTTGGTTTGTGTTTTAGGTAATTCCTTTTCATTCTTTTATACCTTGCCTTAGGAAGCACTTCCAAACAATTTCTGCATTAGTGATTGAATATAAATAAAAGTTGTTCCAACTTGAACTGACAAAGTAAATGTAATTCATTAATATATGTGTTTTTAGAAAGCTTTCACATTTGTGATCAACAAGGTACTTAGCACTCTCAGAATAACAGTGTTGCAACTGGATTAAAAAGCTGGAGTAAAGGGGAATGAATCAAGGTACTTCACATTGTAGAAGGCAGTTAGTATCTGAAGGGATTAGCTGAGATCACAAGATTTGTTCTGCTGATCAAGATATAAAGGATTATTCCTGGGGGAGCTAACCAGTGGGTCTCAACCCATCTGTTTCTGGTACTGTCCTTGTTACCAGTATGGTGAGAGAATATGTTACTAAATTGGACTTATTCTTAAGTTGAGCCTGATGTCTCAAGACCATAAGAAATAGGAACAAGAGTGGGTCACCCAGCTTCTTGAGCCTTCTCCACTATTCAATAGGATCATGGCAGATCTGACACTCCTCACATCCATATTCCTGCCCTTTACCCATAGTCCATAATTCCTGTACAAGAGACAACCATGTACCTTAGATGTAATGTAACTAGCTATTATGTAATAAACTTATTTACCATTGCCCCCCACATCCGTAGTCTGGTTTAATACAAGCGACTGCCTTTATTCCTGATGAAGGGCTTTTGCCCGAAACGTCGATTTCGAAGCTCCTCGGATGCTGCCTGAATTGCTGTGCTCTTCCAGCACCATTGATCCAGAATCATGTACCTTAGATGTAATGTAACTAGCTATTATGTAATAAACTTATTTACCATTTCCCCCCACACCCGTAGTCTGGTTTAATACAAGCGATAGGAATGAGTGGCTACAAATCTATTCAAAATGGTGAAAGCAGTGAGAACTTTGCTTATCAAAAGACTTCAATAATCAATCTTATGAATGATCATTTTAATTTACAGCAATGGTGAACCAAGGTATTATAAAGGTCTGTAATTACACGGATAGCATTAATGTAAAAGGCAAGTTTATGAATTAACAATGCAACCAAAGGATGCATCTCTCAGTCAGGAGTGATAGAATTATGTATTCAATATGTCTGCACATAAAATAGTTAGTATAGCAACAAGGAAATCAATCACACTGGGGCAAGTTATCTGATCAAGAAACAAATTATAATTGTTAAATTTATGAAACTAATCAGCATAGTGCTTAATTTCAATAAAAAAATACAAATAAAGTGCTAAGATTTTAGTATTGTTTGAGTCAAACTAATAGCATCAGACTTTATTTAAAATTATACAATTAAAAGTGTAATTATTGTAACTTTATATGAATGTCTAGATAGATCATCAGCTGCACACAGATTTTGAAATAAACTGCTTTGAGGATTATGCATTGGTTACACAACAGCCTCTCAATCAGTATATTCCAGCTGCACTGGACCACTCCTGATTTCACAGAAATCAAAATTCTTTAAATGGGCTTGGACATGCCTTCATTGTTTTCAATCAAATATATTTTGTACAATCATTCCTCCAGTGTTCATGGCAGGAAGAAACACATTATTTTATAAGCATCCAAAACTTGTGTGTTTCAGGGAGGAATTAAAAAATGGTTTCTCTTATAATACTTACGAATAAACAATTCTGACTCCTCCTTTCAGTCCATTTTCAAATATCCCTTTTCCTCTGCCACCAGCCAACACTTGTGCTTTTACAACAAGGTCCTTTGAACCTGTAGTGCAGAACAAACATTATAGTGTGCAGACCTCCAGCAGTTTGCCAGTATTTATCAACTACTTGTATGTCCAACAGAGAGTGCTAACACACATCAAAATATACAACGATCATTCATCAAGAGTGGGTAAAAAGCTTGCCTGATCTTTCCTAACAGTTTTAAAACAAAATACAGAGTTATACTATTTCAGGACGACATGGGCACAAATGCACAACACTAACATAAGTGAAACAAGCAGTCGTTACAGTCTATGAACAGCATCAACCTGGAGTTCCAGAGATATCAGGTAATCTAATGCCTCTTCTTGGAAAACTGCAAAACCCAAGCACCAATCCAACATCATCTCACAAACCACAACTTCTTTATAATGCATGATTCTAATCCTGATACACTCTTTGTGGACAGAATCCTTAATGTAGTTATAACCAGGTGAGGATGGGTCACACCAACTCCCCTTATTTTTTAAAACCTCTTGGTTAGTTGCAAGAAATCATTTTTCTTTTCTTTTTAAAAGCACATAGTTCAATTAAACTTAACGAACTGGATCAAAAAGGAAAGACAGCCAATTGCAAGGTTGAGTAAAAGGAAGTGGCGTTTTATTACCAAAAAACACAACAACAAATGTACACACACAAATACAAGTACTGAACTTACAAAAATAAAGAGTTGAAAAGGTGTACTTGATACAGACAGGAAAGTAAAGTCAATTGCAATTTTGCTTAAAAACAGGACACAGAAGTTATGCTGCAGCTGTACATTTTGTTAATTAACAGCATTAAGGCTCTTAAGTTAGTTTTCATTCATGATCTCACTGAATGAAAGAACTGGCTGGCAGGACGCAATTACCTCCCCCGTTCCTGTTTCTATAATTTAAACACAATTTGTGTCTTCAAAGAGGCTATGATTTAGATAAAAGTAAAGACATTTCCATGACAAAGAATGGAAGAGCACCCAAACTCAGTCTCCCTGGATGACCTTATGGCATAGGAGCAGGTGTAGACCTTCAGTCCATGGAGTCTGCTCCACCATTCAATGAGATCATGGCTGATCTGCTAATGCTTAACTGCACTTTCCTGCCTTTTCCCCATAACCCTTGATTCCCTTACTCATTAAAAGTCTATCTCCGCCATGAAGATTCTTAACAACCCAGCTTCTTCAGCATCGGCATTAAAGACTTCCACAGATTCTAACTAATGACAGTATAAATGAGAGAGAAAACAAAGGCTAATAGCAATTGTAAGGTTAACACTGAACCAACTGAACATAGGAAGTACAGAGGAGAACTTAAAAACTGTAATTAGAATGACAAAGAAAGAGTATATGTCGAGATTAGTAGCTTCAGGAAATGAAGCTTTTAATAAGCACATTAACAGTAAAACAGTAGTCAAAGAGCGGAACTGTTATCGACATAAAAATCTGCTTGTATAGGTTCAGGGCAATGCACAAATACTAAGTGAGTACTTTGTATCCATCACTAGAGAAGAGGGTGCTGCTAACATAACAGTAAA
Organism: Chiloscyllium plagiosum; assembly: GCF_004010195.1. Lineage (NCBI taxonomy): Eukaryota > Metazoa > Chordata > Chondrichthyes > Orectolobiformes > Hemiscylliidae > Chiloscyllium > Chiloscyllium plagiosum. The sequence goes on from NC_057721.1 coordinate 7,088,829, forward strand.
GGAGGAGGTCATAGCTAACTTGGCTAATATATAAAATAGTAAAAGGATCCTTAAAGCTGAAAAATTAGCCAATGCGTCCTAAGACAGTGAGGGAAACAACAGCAGAACCTCAAGCCACAATTTTCCTTAGATGAATGAGTATTTCCAGAGAAGTGAATGATCATAAATGTTATAACCTGTTCAAAAATTTAAAGGGTTAATCAGATGAAGGTACTTCCCTAGTGCTGTCACATGGGATCTTCCAAGATTTTGGCCCAGCGATGAAGGCAGGCAACATTTTTGCAAGTTGAACTGGTGCATCTCCCCAGAGGGAAAATTATAGGTGATGCTGCTTCCGTGCTGCTACATTTTTCTAGGTGGTAGAATCACAGGTTTAGGAGACATTGTTGAAGAAGCTTTGGTGAGTAGTTGAAATACATCTTGGAAATTGCACAGTCATTGATGGGAGTGAATGTATAAGGGAGTGCCAATCCTAGAAGTTGTCAGTACATATCCCTTAATACATTTGCTGAATGAAAATTGATCTGTTTCAGATTTAAAATTATCAGCATACATTGGAACTTCCTTCCCCAACTGGCAAACATTCACCACTGTTTGGGTCTTGAAGTATTTTCTAACATTTCTGCTGAATAGTTGGGTCCAAATCCTCAGATTGCTCCCTTGTTCCAAGATCCCCAACCAGTGGAAATAGTTATCTTTATCTACCTGGTCTTTTCCTGTTAATATCTTGAAGACTTCAATCAGATCACCCTAATCAGATCACTTGTAAATTGTAGAGAAAACAGGCCTAATTTGTATAATCTCTCCTCATAACATAACTTCTGAAGTCCAGGTATCATTCTTGTACTCCCTCCAAAGCCAATCTCTCCTTCCTAAGGTATGGTACCTAGATCTGCTCACAATACTCCAAGTGGTATCTAACCAGGGTTTTGTATAACTGCAGCATAACATCTGCATCCTCGTACTCCAGTTGTCTAGTTATAAAGGTCAGCATTCCATTAGCTTTCTTGATTATTTCTTGCACCTGTTGGTGATTTTTAAATATCCAGAAGGATTAGGCTTGGTGGCTTGTGGAGAGAATATTGACACTTTCAGATATAACCATCCTCCACTCATTTGTTCACTGTACAGTTGCTGAGTATCTCAGGTCTTTTAGTTAGCGTCATGGAGATGTACAGCACGGAAACAGACCCTTCAGCTCAACTTGTCCATGCCGACCAGATATTCTATCCTAATCTAGTCCCATTTGCCAGCACTTGACCCATATCCCTCTAAACCCTTCCTATTCAGATACTCATCCAGATGCCTTTCAAATGTTGTAATTGTACCAGCCTCCACCATATCGTTTTGCAGCTCATTCTATATATGAACCATCTCCTGCATGAAAAGTTGCAACTTATGTCCCTTTTAAATCTTTCCCCTCTCACCCTAAACCTATGCCCTCTAGTTCTGGACTCTTCCATCCCAGGGAAAAGATCTTGTCTATGTATCCTATCCATGCCCCTCATGATTCTAGAAGGCCATCCCTCAACCTCCCAAGCCCCAACCTATTCAGCCTCTCCTTAGATCTCAAACCCTCCACCTCTGCTGCTTATTAGTCTCTCAGTGTTGAAAGATCAGTGACTAGCTGCCTGCTGTGCTGTCTGGTAAAACTGATTTTCCAAATGAATGCAAAACTCCTAAATATTGAAGATGCCATTCATAGAAGCACATTAATTCTTACACTGTAAAAGTTCAATTCAATTCTCATTCTAAAAGCAAAAGACATTGATAGAAAAATACAGTTTGGTGTCAACAGCATCTTTGCTATGCCAAAACACATCAAGGCATATAAAATTTCAGAACCTTTATGCACTATAGATATATGCCATTAACCTCAGAATACTCTTAATTTGTGGCTGGATGTTTTAAAAAAAAATCACTTCAGTCTCTAAATACATCTACCAAATGTGTCTGTGATCTCTTGTATTTGAAAGAGGCAAGCCCAATTTCAAACCTTTCTATTTTTATTCCTTAATAACAGCAAAGTAGAATTTGTATTACATTATTTTTAAGTTGAAACATTCTTCCTTTAATTTGAACTCCAAAATCACATCACAGTGCTTTGTTATCTTACTAGGTTTTTGCATAAATTTGCCGTTATCCACAGCAAAGAAAAACCTTTTATCGATTGCTGATCTTAATATTTTGTTAACTCGAACTCCCAAATCAACTATATCATCCCACTTCCCCATCCTGAAGGCTCCTTGATCCTAAGCCCAAGCACCTTCCCACCTCAGTCTCCAACTTGCAACCTCCTTCTTAGCTCTCCTGCCCAACACTACCCCACCTCCGCTTCCCCTCTTGTGACCTCCTCCTTCTTCATAGATTCCACCTTTGCAGCCTCATCCTTGTTCATTCATTATCCTTCCCCCCCATCCCTTCATACATCATTCTCCTGCCTCCCACTCCCTCTCTCATAACCTCCTCCAAAAAATTTCCCTAATATCTCAACTTCAGCATTGACTTATCCAACTCCACAGTTCCTCCAATCACAGGCTGTTTCTCTCCTACACGTACTGCTGATATGTTGTTTAGTACCTTGCAACTTTTCTCTGAATGTTTCCCCATGTGAATGAATTTTCTCCGAGTTTTGGGGACTTTTGCTGACTTGTTCTTTAAAAACATGAGCACCAAGTGTTCAAATCCAAAAATCTGATTAGTGAAGTAATCATATCTATTTGAAATGCAGAATACAAGCATACACCTCCTAACCCCAACAAATTTAGATTTGTGCCTATTTATAGGGGCTCAAGTAAATTTCATAGGTAATGCTCATCATTTGCACTTATGATTAACAGGTTCTCAATCTTCTTAAATTGAAAGCAACATCAATAATACACAATTCTTGTCTGTGGGTACTATTTTTGTTTAAAGTTGTGTTACATGCCCCCCTCCTATCGGAAGGATGTTGTGAAACTTGAAAAGGGTTCATAAAAGATTTAAAAGGATGTTGCCAGGGTTCGAGTATTCGAGCTATAGGGAGAGGCTGAATAGGCTGGGGCTGTTTTCCCTGGAGCATCGGTGACTGAGGGATGACCTTATAGAGGTTTATAAAATCATGAGGGGCATGGATAGGATAAATAGGCAAGGTCTTTTCCCGAGGGTGGAGGAGTCCAGAGCTGGAGGGCATAAGTTTAGGGTGAGAGGGGCAAGAACACTCTGTCTCTTAAGTATGAGACTATCTTCATAATTCAAAATTAACCAGAGTGACAGTAACACATTCATTAAGATCACAGATTTAAAGTTATTCCAGTTCTACTCTGTTCAATTGAATTTTCTACATTTTAAAGCCCCACAAAGCTGACTACATTTCCTAACTTCTGCAGTACAGTCACAAAAGGAAATATCAACTTGTATCATGAAGATGCCTAAAAGCTTTTGTTTAGAATACCAATAAAATATCAGTTTTAGTTGAATACATCCCATTTTCAGCAAAATAGATGTCATTGAAAAATACCACAGCCAAAAGCATCATTCAGGCCACAGATACAGTTCTCATTCTGCATCTGTTCTATGTTTTGCAAGTAAATGTATTTCTGAAGCCAGCCCATGTGTCACCTCGCAGAAAGGCAGCTCGTTGCAGAAAAATATTCTCATGAATATGTGGCCAAAACAGTTATTAAGATTCAAAGTTTGTGAGAAGATTTGTAGCTCGGGTGCTCGTTGTTGTGGCTCTGTTCGCCGAGCTGGGAATTTGTGTTGCAGACGTTTTGTCCCCTGTCTAGGTGACATCCTCAGTGCTTGGGAGCCTCCTGTGAAGCGCTTCTGTGATGTTTCCTCCAGCATTTATAGTGGTTTGTCTCTGCCCCTTCCAGTTGTCAGTTCCAGCTGTCCATTGCAGTGGTCGGTATATTGCAAAAAGAACACCTATACAATGTATTCGCCAAAAACGGATACCCGCGCAATTTCATCAACAGATGCCTAAGGGAAAGGCAATGGATGAGGACATGTCGTAATCCAAAGGACTAGCCACACTACCATACATCAAGAGCATTTCCGAACTGACAGCCAGACTACTGCGACCACTAGGACTCATAACAGCACACAAACCAACAGCCACTCTCAGACAACATCTCACCAGAACGAAGGAGCCGATACCCAGCATGAGCAAAACCAATGTAGTGTACAAAATCCCATGCAAGGACTGCACAAAACACTACACAGGACAAACAAGAAGACAGCTAACAATCTGCATCCATGAGCACCAACTAGCCACGAAATGACACGACCAGCTATCCTTAGTATCCTTAGATGACAAGCAACATGAATTTGACTGGGACAACACTACTATTATAGGACAAGCCAAACAGAGAACAGCCAGTGAATTCATAGAGGCATGGCACTCACCCACAGATTCAATCAATAAGCACATCGACCTGGACCCAATATACCGACCACTGCAGCGGACAGCTGGAACTGACAACCGGAAGCGGCAGATTCAAGCCACTATAAATGCCAGAGGAAAGATCACAGAAGCGCTTCACAGGAGGCTCCCAAGCACCGAGGATGTCATCTAGACAGGGGCCGAAACATCTGCAACACAAATTCCCAGCTCGGCGAACAGAACCACAACAGTTATTAAGATTACTTCCTCAGCTCAGAGAGTGCAGTATAAATTCTAAATCATCCAATCCCTTTTAAACCCCTAACAACTAGCTTCGCCTTGTCCATAACTCACATCAAAAGGACTCTCCCAAGCAAATCCATCCATGTGACAAAGCTAGCTGCTGCTCATCTGGTACCTCAAATTCCAAACCGTATAACCATCTAAACCTCTTTTTGTGTTTCCTCTCAACTTCAACTTTTTCAGTAGCACCAGATTTTCATGATCATGAAGATATCTGCTCTTAGTTCCATTCAGTTGTGTCAAAATGGATGTTAGGTTGAGCTCAAAAGAATAATGTGCTGATGTGATGGCCAAGGGACAGCTACACTGTCTCAGAAAATTAAAATCTTTCAGCTGATCCTATGATCAAGAAACTCTATAGCATTATATGGAAGCCTTGCCTTATGAAAGCAAATTCTTTAAGAGTATAGAAATTAATAAACCAGGCAGGAAGAGTATTTGATGAGTTGATCTTCTTCAATAAAATTGGGAATCCTTGGTTTAGGATATCAGTTAATACTAAAAGTTCAAAGCACATACTGCTAAGACACTGACTTCAAATTTTTCACTCATTGACAGTTAAGTGACATATTATCATTAAGTCAATTAAAAGTCACAGTACATTTCATTAATAGTGGGCAGCACAGTGGCTAAGTGGGTTAGCACTGCTGCCTCACAATGCCAGGCACTGGGGCTCAATTCCAGCCTCGGGAGACTTGTCTGTGTGGAGTTTGCATATTCTTCCCGTGTCTGTGAGGGTTTCCTCTGGGTGCTCCAGTTTCCTCCCACAGTTCAGATGTGCAGGTCAGGTGAAGTGGTCATGCTAAACTGCCCACATTGTTAGGTGCATTAGTCAGAGGGAAATAGGTTTGGGTGGGTTACTCTTCGGAGGGTTGGTGTGGACTTGCTGGGCTGAAGGACCTGTTCCCACACTGTAGGGAATCTAATCTAATCATACAATTGCATCCTTTCTTAATTTAATTTTTACTTCTTTTATTTTCCAAACATGGTGCTTTCTTTAGTACCCTTGTTTGCAATCCTGATAACCTTAATCGTTATGTTCAAAGTGCTGGTAAATAACTGGCAATTGGAAAGTTGCCTTTAGACTGGCACTGTTTTTAGATGATATGCTGTTTTGTGAGTCACTCAAAATATTTCTAACTAAGTTTCTCCCAGAAAGCACTGAGCCATTCAATCAAATACAAGGGCCCTGAGAGTTTCAATAAGTATATATTTTGTTGGCATTTCTACTTGATTGAAGAAAACTTATTAATTTCCTCTGGTTCAGTCCATCTTCAAAGGATTCTGAATACATGTTACTAGCTAAAGTTTATGATTAGTGCTTCTAGTCCATTTTTATATGGCAGCAGCAGCATATTACAGTTTATTAAAATTCTTCTAATTTGGGGGATGATTACAGAGTATGTAATTCCTCAAAGTCTGCTCCTTAACATGGAGACTATTTTTTCACTGCTTAATGAATAAATCTGTCCATTGATCATAGCCCAAGCCAAAGCTGAAGGAGTCTTTATTTTAAGATTTTTTGAACAGGGATTCAGATGATGACTACTGTTGGGTGCCCTATTTACCCAGATACTGGTCATTCTGGTCCAAAGATCAGCTTATGAGAACAGCTGTTAAAATGGTGAGATAAAAGGAGTTCTATTAAAAGTAAACTAAGTTACAGGATGATGAAAGGTCATTAGTTTGAAAACGTAACTGTTTTACTTAAAACAGTGACGTTCCCTTGGCCTGCTTAGAATTTATACCATATTCTGATTTTATTTCAGATTTCCAGCATCCACAGTCTTTTTTTTTAAACTGATTGCTTTGGTCACATTAAATTCTCACGTTTAAAGTTTTGGGCAGCACGGTGGCACAGTGGTTAGCACTGCTGCCTCACAGCGCCAGAGACCCGGGTTCAATTCCCGCCTCAGGCAACTGACTGTGTGGAGTTTGCACGTTCTTCCAGTGTCTGCGTGGGTTTCCTCCAGGTGCTCCGGTTTCCTCCCACAGTCCAAAGATGTGCAGGTCAGGTGAATTGGCCATGCTAAATTGCCCGTAGTGTTAGGTAAGGGGTAAATGTAGGGGTATGGGTGGGTTGCGCTTCGGCAGGGCGGTGAGGACTTGTTGGGCCGAAGGGCCTGTTTGCACACTGTAAGTAATCTAATCTAATTCTAAGTATGTCTTAAACGATATGCCAAACCTTATGTTCTTGCCACATTAGTGGGTCTTTCATTTTCTAGGTAGCTCAACAATGATCTTGAATCAAATGCACTCAACAATGAAAGGCACCCAGCTGGAAACTTTTTATACAATTTAAAGGATTGATTCAGGATCTAGTACATTTCTAACATTTGCTTTCATAATAGAACTCAGTTTTCATAACTTTGGAAAAATATTTCAGCAGGAGAAAGTGAGGACTACAGATGCTGGAGATCAGAGTCAAGAGCGCGTTGCTGGGAAAGTACAGCATCAGAGGTGCAGGAGAAACAACATTTCGGGCATATGCCCTTTATTAGAAATATTTCAGTAGCTTACTAAAAAATACAGTTATTTACATTAAACAATTCTAGAAATAAGGAGAAACCCTGTACTTGTAAATAATGACAAGGCAGCCCTGAAAGTAAACTTTACTCCTTTTTTATTCGCTGGTAATGACAATCTATCTGAAAGTGTGATGGAACACGATCAATAGTACCACATTTACTCGATTATTCATCAAATGCTTTGGACTGTTTAAGGTTAAATTTATGCAGTCGGCTAATACATGGATACTACTTTTGAGTGGCTGAAATTCATACTCTATCATTAGCAGAAACGAAACTGATCTCTAAATGAATAAAGAAAAAAAATGAATTACAGCAATTCTGAAGACAGTGAGTGGAATGGACCGGAGTGGAGCAGGATGACTGGCAGACTGGAAAGCCAGAACTGAGCACAACAACTGACACACTGACTCAAAGGTTGATCAGTTACCTGTGAAGAACTAGGATCGACTTTTATATGAGATAAATGGAAAATTCCAGATTTGTTTGGCCAAAATAGGCGGTCGATTTTTACATGAGATCGACTACTACTCATAATATACAATAACTTTTAAAAGGGGATTGGATACTTCAAAACGTAAATAAACAGTTGGACTATAGGGGAAGGACTGCAACTAATCAGATAGTTCTTTCAATGAACTGGCAAAGGCATTATGGACCAATCGCTTCCCTCTGTGCTATATGACTATGATATTGATATATTTTCCCCAACATTTTTGGTGAATTTTCTTTTCCCCAACACTTTTCAAAATGTATAAAATTCCATGGCAGTTTCATATTGGCCATTATTGAAAATTCAGTACAATACATGTTCTTTCCAAACAATCGTTCACAGGATCCACCAGCTTCTTTACTTGCAGAACGTTGAAGACTTTACATACAGATTAGTGCTTATGGTTACAATGCATTTTAAAACATAAGAAACAGGCTTGTGGTTACAACACATTTTAAGAACATAAGAATTAGGAGCAGAAGTAGAACGTTCAGCACGTAGATTCCACTCTGTTAATCAATTACATCATGGTTGATTTTTGACTTTAACACAATTTTCCTACACAATCTCCATCATCTTTGATGTTTTTAGTTTAATCGATCTCAGTACTGAATGCACTAAACAATGGAGCCTCAACAGCCCTATAGAGGGGTAGATTCCAAAGACATCACCCTCATTTCTACCGAAAATTATCTGTCTCGTATTCTGAAACTGGTTCTAGATACTGCAGGGAGAGGAAGTATTCATTCCATACCTGTTGTTCCTGTAGGATTTTTGTATGTTTGAATGTTCTAAAATATCTCCAGGATGGACAGATGTTGCAGCATGGGCCTGATTAAGGCATTCCACTACAATGTAGCCAGACCCATTCTTTGCAACATCAGGGCTGATAGATCCTCAACACATGATGACACTTGATGATCACACACAGAGGATCTACACTCAGGTTGCTGCAGTCACACACTGAAGGTGGTCATCAGGACAGAGTATGTGTCCTCACGTTACTTAGAAATCTGTACGTCATGTCCCTGCAGACAGAGTCCATTTGTAATCTCCAAATGGTCAGAATTGCACAGCATGGAAACAGACTCTCCTATCCAACTTGTCCATACCAACTAGATATCCTAATTAAATCCATTCCTATTTGCCTGCATTTGGCCCATATCCTTCTAAACCCTTCCTATTCATATACCCATCCAGATGTCATTTAAAATGTTGTAGTTGAACCAGCTTCTATCACTTCCTCTAACAGCTCATTCCATACACCCACTACCCTTTGTGAGAAAGTTACCTCTTAGATCCCTTTTAAATCTTTCCCCTCTCACCTTAAACCTATGCCCTCTAGTTTTGGACTCACCCACTCTGGGGAAAATACCTTGTCTATGTACTCTACCCATGCCCCTCATAATTTTATAAACGTCTGTAAGACCACCCCTCAGCCTCCTATACTCCAGCCTATTCAGCCTCTCCATATGGCTCAAACCCTCCAAACCCAGCAACATCCTTGTAAATCTTTTCTGCATCTTTTCAAGTTTAACAACATCTTTCCTATAACTGGGAGACCAGAATGGAATGCAGTATTCCAAAAGCAGAAAAAGACTCCTGAGATCTCCATAGTGCAATAAATTAGGTATAGGTCACATCTAATCTATTTACAACACTAGAGCACAGTGTACATGATGACCAGGATACCACCTGCAAAGGAGAGAGAGTGTCATTCCCACATATAAGATTCTTGTTTTACCAGGGCTACAATGCTACTTCCAGGTTTTGATAAACACACGTTGGCAAGTGCTACGGTTCACATTCCCATGATCTTGCACTGCTTACCTAACTCTTTAAAATTCCGATGTGATAGAGACTGGAGATTTGTACACTGCTCTGAACAAAAAGGTACAACCATTGAGATGTCTTTTCCAAAAAAATCAAAATGAAATCAATCATAGAGTACTGAAGACATAAGGGTACTTACCTATATATTAAAACATTAGTCCATTCAGTAAACTTCATGTAGTAAATAAAATGAGCAATTATATAAATTACAAGGTTAAAGATCGATTGATGCAAATATAAAATAATGGTTTTGGGTTTAGTCACATACAACTTGAGGGAACTTGACAAAATTACTAAACTGCATTTAGGCTTGAACACCTCAACTGATTCATGGAAACGGAGACAGATGAAAATTTTGTAAATGTGATTGAAACTTCTGACAAGCTAAGAAAGAAATCTATTCAAGAAATTCAGTTGATTTTATCCTTGATGAATGTTAAACTTTCTCAGGTAAGTGACATCAGTAATAGGGCAAAACCTTATCTGGATCACTGTTGATTTACAGCACAATCAGAGCAGTACTTAGAGAGGATATTCTTGAGGCATTGTCCAATGGGGCTGTATGGGTAGAATCGAGAAAAAAAAGGGGGTGATCACTTAGATGGGATTATACTATAGGTTGCATAATAGTCAGCAGGAAATTGAGAAGATACAATAAATTCTCTGTATCCGCGAAATCACAAATACCAAATTCGCCTATCCGTGCCAAAAAATCAGTAACAACAAAATTCAGTATTCGCAGACAAACATCGCACATTTGACAAAGATCGCATATTTGACAGTACAGGAGTATAAAGAGGTGGGCCGAGAAACGGCAGATGGAATTTAATTCATGTTGCATTTAGGTAAGCCAAACAACAGCAGGGCTTACACAGTTAATGGTAATGTCCCACTGAACAGAGACCTAGGAGTGCAAGTACATAGTTCCTTGAAAGTGGTATCACAGGTAGACAGGATGAAGGAAATGGCTTTTGGCACCCTTGCTTTCATTGGTCAGAGCATGAAGTACTGAAACTGGGACGTCATGTTACGGCTCTACAAGAGATTGGTAAGGCCACAATTGGAGTACTGCATACAATTCTGGCAGCCCTGCTCTAGGAAGGACATTATTAAACTGGAAAGGGTACAAAAAGAATTTACAAAGTATGCTACTGAGACTAGAAGGTTCGATCTATAAAGAGAGGCTGATTAGGGTGCACTTTTTTCCCCTGGAGCATAGAAAGCTGAGTGATGACGTTATAGAGGTTTATAATATCATGAGGGGCATAGATAAGGTGAATAGCCAAGGTCTTTTCTCCACGGTAGGGGAATCCAAAACTACACAGAGTGGTGCATGTATGGAACAAGTTGCCAGAGCAAGTGGTAGAGCCTGGTACAATTACAATATTAAAAAGACATTTGGACAGGTACAAAGGTTTAGAGAGATATGGGTCAAATGCAGGCAAATGGGATTAGCTCAGTTTAGGAAACCTGGCCGGTACACACAAGTTAGGCTGAAGTGCCCGTTTCCATACTGGGTGAGTCTAAGTCTACACCCAATAAGCGATATAATCCATTTTTTCTCAATTTATTGAGCTACTGAACTATTTCAACAGTAATGCATCATATGACTTGAGCTTATACAAGAATTTCAATGCAAGTATTCAAAAGTGCTTCATGATATGTAAGGCTTCAAAAAAAATGACTTCAATTTACACTGAACCTATCAAAGCTTCAGGACTTTCCAAGGTGTCTTACAGCCAGTAACACAAATTTAAATACACAACTGAAATGCAGGTAATCCATTCAAAATAGTGTCATGGATTTTTTCTTCAAGAACATCCACCTGAAAAAGGCAAAAAAAAATGAAAAAGGAAGAATTTGCATTTTAAGATTCTTGGATAAGCAGTTTTGTTTTCTTACCAATAAAAATAGTATTCCATAAATAATTTTGATAACAGTTGGCATGAGTCACACACCTACCAAACATTTTATCACAATGAAAAGAGCAAAGCAGTGTTTAGCAGAATCTAAACTAAAATCAATACCTTGTAACTCAGAGGATTTGCTGTCTGCATCATGACTTTGAACAAATGCTGACTGGATTCCTACCTTATGTTAAACAAGAAAAACAGCAGAAAAAAAAAAGTAAAGTCATACAGGTGAAAGGAAAATTAAACATAACTTGAAGTCTACAGTAGGTAATGCAATATTTCAGCCAAAGTAAAAGGATTACCCTATCACCCTATTTCCCCATTTACAAACATCACTGAAAATAACTAAATCAGTTCATGCATTTCAATAGTAGGGGAATTGTTCCTCTGTGCTCAATTATTTGTCCCTTAACCAACATAAATGGAGAGGAAAGTGATGCTATCTAGAATGGGAGTTTGAACTAGAATTTCTGCATTTCTTAAAATAACTCAGCCAGTAAACATGGGCTGATGGTGTGTAGTAAACACAAAAGGCAACCTTCAGATTCAAAACAACAACCTTCACTCAAGGTAATCTTTAACGGCATTAACATAGCTCTAGCATACAAGACGAATTCCCCCAGTTGGGCTCAATGTTGGGGTGATTGAATAAGACAAGATTTTCTTTTCAAGAAAGCATCAACTTCCAATACTTGAAACATTCATCAATCCAAGACATGTGCATTCAAATCTCAGCTGTTCATAATATTGAAAGACAGGAAGACAGTAAAGAGAAACAGGCAATTATGGATTTGCAAGCCTACCTCATAACGAAAATAACCATCATGCTCATCACATTGTTAGAAAGCTTTTCATGCTCTCAGGACATCCAAAAAGGTTTTACATCTCAATAGGTTTTATTGAAGTATAGTCACTTCTTTCATACAAAGCAGTTTGTATCTACCAAAATAATATAATATATTCACACAATATATTTTTATTGACATTGGTTGAGAGTTATATTGATCAGGACAATGGGAAGAGTTCCCTTTGTGGTCTTCAAAATAGTGCAATAGGATATTTCCTTATATACCTGAGGAAGGAGGTCAGACCTTGCTTTCAAATCTCATCCAACAAACAGTTCTTCCAACAATGCAGCATGACCTTCAAACCACTATCCTCTAACCCTCCACCAAAACTACACTCCTCCACACATTCTCTCTCCCCCCCCCCCCCGCCAAGTGGCTCCCAAGTTGAGCCAGAGGAAAAATTGCTATCAGCAATGGTGGCAGTGGTGCTGTAAATATAAATGAAAGGAATAAAGAAAAAGAGAAAAAAAAGTGCTATGATCCAAGCTGAGGTTACAACCAGACTAGTCAAATTCCTGGCTGAAATAATACCCGATCAAATTGTGCTTTTTCTAAAATTTAACCTGATGGTCTTTCACTGAAACATAGTATGCAATGCTACTGTTTTGTTTTTCTTATAATAAATGATAAAATAGAACAAACCAAGTTATTTACATAGAATGGTATTAAATTGAATAATATCTATTTTCAACACCATTACTTTACAAAGTAAGTTCCCTTTTCTATTACATCTACAGGTTTAAATTAAAAACAGTTAAGTGTAAGCCTTGAGATAATTCAACCAAGTTTAAACTTTCTTAGCTTCAAGTAACCTCTTCAGAGTTCAAAGCGATGTTCCCTTGAGGCTACATGTGCACGCAGCCACTCCAACATTTTGCTCACAGTGACCAGCATGCTGACACGGATTGCAGCACTCAGTTCTGGTTCTGGAAGTCATTGCTAAGTATGATTCACAGAAGTCCATGTAGAAGTTTAAAAACATTACAGGAATGACTGCTTCTAAACAAACAAACAAACACTGTCTGGAATTTTCAAAACATTTACACTATTTTCTAACTGTTGTGAATTAACTGCTTCCTCCAGGAGAAACAGTTCTTATATCTGACCTGTCAGATCTCCTGTGAACTGAGAATCAAAGCTTTAAATTCTATGAGTTTTTCCAAGTTAGAAACAAAACAATTATTAATCCTTCTAAACAAAAGGCAAACCAATGCTTTGCTCTTTTTTATCATAAAACTCTCACATACAAGCAAACTTCAACTTTTCGCTTCGTGAGTGCCCATAGCCAGCCATTCTGATATACACCAGTTTAAAATGAAGGCTACAAAAAAAAACGAGTTTTAATTATTAAACCACACCTCATGCACATATCAAACCCCAAATCACTCACTAAATCAAAATCCAAATTATAATATAAATGATATAATACATGTAAATCACAGACATAACATCACAAAATTAGTGAAGTTTTCATATAGATGTACATTGGTGAGATTACATCTGTGGCACTGTGCAAGGATTTAATCTCCTTCATTGAATAACCTGCTTTAGAAGTAGTTCAATTTTTCAACTCATCATCATGGGATGTAAAAGGTTGAACAGGTTAGGCCTATATCCATTGGAATTTGGATGAGAGATGATCTTATCAAAATATAAGGTCTCGAGGGGACTGGATAGGGTGATACCTTTTGGATGTTTCCATTTGTGAGGGAAACCAAAACTAAAAAGGGAAATCTCTTATTCTTAAACTGAAATGAGCAGAAATCTTCTGGGGGGGTTTTAATATCTAGAATTCTCTTCCCCAAAAGGTAGTGGAGACTGTGTTATTAAATTTATTTGAGACGGTGTTAGATAGATTTATAGTAGATAAGGGGCTCGAGGCTTATAAGGTCAAATCAACGGCACACCCATGGGCTCACCCATCTCTGGACTCATAGCAGAAGCGGTAATGCAAAGATTAGAACAAACAGTCTTACTGCAAATTCAACCCAAACTCTGGGTCAGATATGTGTATGACACCTTTGTAATCATTAAAAACACAGAAATAGAGAACACACACCGGATCATCAACGCCACACTCACAGGAATC
>NC_057721.1:7103565-7139820 GCF_004010195.1 Chiloscyllium plagiosum
TATTGGGTCCAGGTCGATGTGTTTGTTGATAGAATCTGTGGATGAGTGCCATGTCTCTAGGAATTGCCTGGCTGTTCTGTTTGGCTTGTCCTACAATAGTACTATTATAGTGACAATACTACTAGTATAGGACAGGCCAAACAGAGAACAGCCAGGGAATTCATAGAGGCATGGCACTCACCCACAGATTCAATCAACAAGCACATCGACCTGGACCCAATATACCGACCACTGCAACGGACAGCTGGAACTGATAACCGGAAGCGGCAGATTCAAACCACTATAAATGCTGGAGGAAACATCACAGAAGCGCTTCACAGGAGGCTCCCAAGCACTGAGGATGTCACCTAGACAGGGGACGAAACGTCTGCAACACAAATTCCCAGCTCAGCGAACAGAACCACAACGACGAGCACCCGAGCTACAAATCTTCTCACAAACTTTGAACCTTATAAAGGTCCAGGCAGGAAAATGGACACAAGACCAGATTAGCCACAATCCTATGTTTTAATTTCAGCAGGCTCCAAGAGCCAAGAATACTAATCGTATGTCCTACATTTCAATATTACTAGACTCTAAAGTCACAAGCCCTGGCCAATGTTCTGGGGATACAAATACAACTCCCACCACAATAGCTGGTGGAAATTAAATTCAATTATTAAAATCTAGAATTGAAAGCCAGTTTCAGTAATGGTGACCACAAAATTATTACTCATTCTTGTGAAAATCAATCTGTTTCACCACTGTCCTTTGGAGTAAGAAAACCTACAATGAAACCATCCACCTACATTTAACTCTAGGCCTACAGCAATATGGTTAACATTTAACTGCCCTCTGAAATGGCCTAGGAATCTGCCAAATCCAATGACAATTGAGCAACAAATACTGGCCTTGTTAGCAACTCTCAGCTCATGAACTAAATTTAGAAATACCCCTATACCCCACTGAGTGTGGAGCAAAGAGTCATTATAACAGGCTCTGAAAGCTGCTAGCTTAGCTTTCCCTGATTCATGACAAAAATAATTTCCACAGGTCAATCCGGTCACAATTTATAAGTGTATTTTAAACAGATTGATCGTTAAAATGAAGTTATGCAGGGAAATGTGATAACTGCTAAAGTTTCCATTCTTTAAAAGTTGCCGTTCCATCCTACCACAAATTTAATTTCCAAAACTATAAAAAAGACCTCCAAAACAGTGAAGGCACTGAAAAATAAATAGTGTTTTCCTCATTGTTGTGCATCTATGGCATTAAATTCTAGGTGATAGATGCAGTGGATTTTTGAATGAAGTTGACTGAACTACTGTGTGAACTTGTCAATCATCTAGATAACTTACTTGCAACGTTTTGGCACAAGTATACTATGCAAAGAAAGAATCAGCCTTTCAAACTAATGGAATGGAATAAGCTAGAGGTATGAGCAATGTAGCCTATGACAGGATGCAGACAGAATCAGCCAACAAGTGCAGAGAGGCCCAGTTCAATGTCAGATCATTTCCAGTCTATCTTTTATGCTTTTCACAATTGGTCTGGTAAGATGCTCACTAAGCAGCAGCAAGATGAAAATTGACAGGGATTTATGCTGGTTAAACGCCTTGTTAACACGATAACTCACCTCATTAATAATCATCCTTCCATCTTACTAAACTCACCAAACAAGCTTGATATCTGGAAAATTCAGCAAAAAAACTAGAATCTTTACCTGGTAGATTCAACTCAGCACATACTCCGAACAAGCGCCATCTGGGACACCGAGCGACAACTGCTCAGGGCACAAGCCATGACCAGGAGTTGCAGAGAAAATCAGCTATGGATAGTGGCATCCAGCATCTGCCAACCATCATGGTACCTCCCTGATACACTTGTAGAACACAAGTGGTGTAGATGTGCATAGCAGCAACTAGCATTGAAAAAGCTGCTTCTCTTTACACACATGGACAGGGATCTAGCTCACAGAATGGACCAGGCTGCATCTCAAGGCTGCTTCTTTGCTGTATTAATGCTCACTCATTTTGCACCTGTTTGCCTACTTGCACCATCTATGCTTTGCCTTACCTTGGCATATCTATTAGCACATTAGTGCTTCAGCCTAAGCCAAAGGATTTCATCTCAGCTTTGCATGCGCCAGCTTGACTTAAGCATGTTTTTTTGTTTAGTGCACTCACACAGAAAGGCTGCTTGCCAAGCTTGAAATGATTTTATTAGGTGGTGGGAGTGAACATTGCCATCTTCGTGTTTTGTACAGCACAGTGCAACACATCTACCATGTGTCAGCAAACATACTGCACCATTCATTCCACAAAATGAATGTGGCAGAAACAGGTACGGGTTAGTCCTCAGTCAAGAAAGCAGTCACAATTTGGGGTGCCAGTACCGTCAGTTATGGGCAACACCCATATTCAGTCTATTGGTTTTGTTGCAGCCAGTCACCCATTTGCGACGCTCAAAATCCATGGATCTGTCCCAGGGCAATTTGGACAACATTCTGTGGTCTGTCTGTACAGCTGTCAGGAAAATTGCATATTATTAGTCAGGGCATTGGGTCATCCTTGGGCTTATCATCAGAGTCGGTTGCAGTTCAGCATTGAATACATTCCTAGTTGCAGGGGATAAGGGCGGTGATGGGGATATCTCAAGTTGAATGGGGGGGAATTTGGAACAGCTTTGGAGGGCAAGGAAAGCTATGGAAGGGGTGGGCAGGTTATGAACTGTGACCACCCCCATGGCCTCCTTAGGTGGGCATCAGCAAG
This sequence comes from Chiloscyllium plagiosum, assembly GCF_004010195.1. Classification (NCBI taxonomy): domain Eukaryota; kingdom Metazoa; phylum Chordata; class Chondrichthyes; order Orectolobiformes; family Hemiscylliidae; genus Chiloscyllium; species Chiloscyllium plagiosum. Next base: position 7,106,316 of record NC_057721.1, read on the forward strand.
GAATTATACTGGAGTCCAGGGAGCAGGCAGGACAGTTTAATATTAAGTTCAAGGTGGTGGGTCTCCACATTGGGGAATGTGTTAAATGGGTTGAATGGTATTGCGAGGTAATAGAGGACATGAAGATCCTGAGAATGTACTTAGTGAGCAGGCAGGGTCTGGTGCTGACAGTGTCCAGCGCAATTGATGTTGCCAGTCCTCACTTTCCTTTCTCTCAAGGTGAAGTACTACTAGTAAATGACTGAAGCAGTACCTAGAGTGGGCAGAATAAGTGTCAGTTTGATGGTCAACACCGCATGATATGCATTGGCTGGACGTCACAACATTGTAATTACCAAAACAAGAAATTGCCATTTGCAACACGCAACTAGATTAGATTTGCAGTCATTGCATCGCCTATATGCATTCAGTTAGAGGGTGCCTCAGGGTCAGATGTACATTAAAGGCAATTAGTTATGTGCCATTGGTGCTTACACATTGAATCTGGACATATCAATAATATTGAAGTTGTCAGCAAAGACATTATAAAAGTTAGTGCTGGCTGAAGGCAAACCGCTATTAGTGCAACCTCCAATGGTCCTGTGTAAGCCATACAAATCCGAGTCACCCTCTGTCTCATAAGCATCACAGTAACGTGCTGAATTAAATTTCAGATTCAGTGATTGATGTGGATGTAGATTGGAAGGACGGATATTACAGTGCAGGCAACCAATTTTTGTTGGCATGTGGTGGTCATTCAGCCAGCACAATACCTTTAGCAGGTCACTGAAAATATTCCTCAAATCCCCTCTCAATCTCCTGCCCTTCACTTTAAAATTACATGCCCTTGTTATTGACACTTCAACTGAGGGGAACAGTTGCAGTAATCAATGGGGACAGGGTTGCTTAGATGAAATGTAGTGAGGGAGAATTAATGTCTGTGGCCTGGTGGTTACACAGCAACTAGGGTGTGTTATGAACTAGGCAAGGCCACTCGAAACTTTCTTAAGCGAGCAGCCCAGAACATAACTTTGCAAAATGTACAGTGAAAATTACCCAGAGTAAGTTAGCGAGGTTGACTACCAGATTTTAAATCAGACAAACATTTATTCACGAAATTACACAATGAATCACAAAGAACAGAATAAAGAACCCCTACAGAACTCAGTCCATCCAAACTAGACTTAATTATGCTGTTCCGAATATACGCAGCAGTCCCACTAATCAATCTCCCTTAAAACACAGTAAAGGAAATACGGAACAGATGCTTACAGATTGACGTTAGAAGGGGGGAGGCAGTTTCCACACAGCTTACTGTTGAACTCCCAACTAGTTCTGGACTGAACTGCCCAGCTAAAGAGCTGACCACTCCCCTTCTATCATACACGTCACTTCTAAAACATGACCACTTTGGCCTAAAATCTCATCTGTTTACATATAAACAAAAGGCCTCTCAAAATCCTTTTCATCTTTATATCAAACTAGTCTAATTGGAGGCTGGCCCATTTACGACCCTTCTGAAAAAGATCAAGTACCTTGAGAAAAGGAACAGCTGTTAGAAAAAAGGAACCAGCTTTGTGACAGATGAGAGAATCGGGTTGTATGTATGAGCAAGGGTCAGCCATGTTGCCCTTTTGCCACGAGCACCATGGCTTCATGATTGTTGCGCTGTGACATTACAAGTGTGGGGCAATGCCAGATTGCTAACCCTTGTCCAGATGCATAGCAGCCTATCAAAGCTGCCACAGGGTTATTGGTCTTTTTTGTTGTGAGAAGGGTATGTGGCAAGAAAGGGCAGAAAGTGGACATGAGAGATGATACAGAGGCGGGGCAGGGCAAGAGTCAGAGATGTACAGCATGGAAACAGACTCTTAGGTCCAACTCATCCATACTAGGGAAGAGACCTTGATCTATTTATCCTATCCATGCCCCTCATGATTTTATAAATCTCTATAAGGTCACCCCTCAGCCTCAGACACACCAGGGAAAACAGCCCCAGCCTATTCAATCTCTCCCCATAGTTCAAATCATCCAACCCTGGCAACATACATCTAAATATCTTGAAACAGCAACTGCTTCTCAACTGGAGAGAGAATGGAAGCAGCATCCAGGACTGCTGCGCTGAACCAGTCTACTGACAACTAACAATATTGTAAAAGAGAAATAGAAGAGCGTCCACTCATTGCAGGATCTATTGTCCTCCTGTTGGAAGTTAGTGACATCATGGTAATATCACTAGATTACTAACCTCAGGCTAATGTTGTTATGAAGCCTTGGTTTCGAAATTCCACCATGGCAGATGGCGAGATTTAATAAAATTCAATAAAAAGTTAGTATAGTGGTGACCATACCATTGTCAATTCTTATAAAAACTCATTTGGTTCACTAATGTCCTTTGGGGAAGGAAATCTACTATCCTTACCTGGTCTGGGCCAAACATGGTTCCAAATCCACAGCAATGCTGTTGACTCTTAACTGCAATTGGGAATCAGCAATAAATGCTGACTGGCCATCAAAGCCCACATCCCATGAACACAAGAAAAGTCTATCTATGAAGGTAATTTCTAATTATGTGACAACAGAATTCAATGCAGCTGCTGAATCCATGTTCAAGTTTTCACCAATTTCACTTAAACAGAATGTTCAAGCAATTGTTGAGACTAACTTAATTTTCATATTTATACATAGCTTTAAGGATAAAACATATGTATTTTAGCTAATAAATTTGTCATTTTTAAACTTATGCAATTTTCAGAAATAATTATGAAATAAACTCATTTTCAATCTTGTTTAAAGCAAGACTGTACTACTTGTTAAATTGAAACATTCAATTAAAACAAGGCTACAAGTTGAGACAACTCCTTCAGACATGCCTGGTGTGCAGCCATGACACCTTCAAAGGTCTCTTCTGATTTGTTCTGCCAAATGTGCTAGCGCCTTAACAGGTCACGTCTGCATAAGTCATACAACATGCAAACAGTTACCAGTCAGTCAAACCTGTCCATGGCACCCATGTTCCCAAATGAAACTAGACCCACCTGCCTGCATTTAGTCCATATCCTTCCAATCCTATCCATGTACTTTGCCAAATGTCTTTTAAATGTTGTAACTGTACCTGCATCCACCACTACACTTGGACTTCAGTCTGCACGAGTTACTCTACGTAAAAAAGTTGCCCCTCGTGTCCTTTTAAAAATTTTCTCCTCTCACTTTAGAGTTTTGAAATCCCACAGCCTAGATAAAAGACCCTTGCTATTCACCTTATCTATACTCATTACTATTTTATAAACCTCTAAGGCTGCCCCTCAACTTACTACGCTCCAGTGAAAGAAGTCCCAGCCTATCCAGCCTATGCTTTTTATAACTCAAGTCCTCCAATTCCAGCAAATTCCCAGTAAATCTTTTCTGAACACTCTCCAATTTAATAATATCCTTCCTAAAGCAGGGTGACAAGAACTGCACAGAGTCCTCCAGAAGAGGCCTTGCCTACATCCTGTCCAATCTCAACTTTACTTCCCAACTCCTCCTCCTCAAATATCTGAGCAAAGGCGACAATTGTGCGAAACATCTTCTTAACCACCGTATCTGTCTGTGATGCAAATTGTAAAGAATTATGTACCTAAAACCTCTAGGTATCTCTTTTCTACAACACTATTAACTGTATGATTAACTGTATAAATCCTGCCCTTGTCTGTTTCACCAAAATGCAAGAGCTCGTATTTATCCAAATTAAACTCCATCTGCAATGCTTCAGCCTATTGACCCAACTGATCATTATTTATCGCTTTGTAACCTTAAGGGGAAAACGTTTGCTATGAAACAAATGACTAATGAGCATCAAAATCGCTATCCGGCCAAAATTTACCAGGGTCAGAATCTACTGAAAATCCATCCATTATCATCATCCAGAGGAGAATTAACATGCATCCTTAAATTGAACATTCGATCTAGGGTTTCATATCTGTTTCAAATCAAACTTTTCATCTGACATCTGTCAAACTTTTAAAAACCCAGAAGACTCTAACCATTGAACATCTGAAGAACATAATATAACCTTCCAAAATGTCAACAACAACAGACCAATCTACCTACACCTCATTATACCTGGGAAATAAAGCAATAATTTCTGCCACTTTCTCTGACCGGACAGGCTAGTAATCAAGTTGAAAATATAGCCACACAATTCCATGTGGAATGAAGCCTTCTCTGAAACAACTGAACAAGCTGTTCTCCCAAACACTTACAGACACTTAGAAGCCAACCAAACACTAAAGCCAGTGAGTAAGCTCATTGATACAGTCTTATAAATAAAGGCACCATAGATCCAGAAGACCATGGGATGCTCTCTCATTAGAGAGTGGTGGCGCCTCATGACGAGAGGAAGGCTTAGATAGAGATCTCCATGGTAACTTCAGCTGGTGTGGGAATTGAACCAGACATCCAACCAATTGAGCTGGCAACCCTCAGTGAGTTAGGCTCAAATCATTGGAATTAACTATCCATATGCCCATTGGAGACTGAACAAGCTATAGCAATCATACCTCATGTCCATGCATTGCAAACGAAGAACAAATGAAATTTTATGTAGTAACTACTTAAACTAACCCAGAAAGCCACATATGAAAGGCAGGCCAGGAGAGAAATAACCCTGCACCCACAAGTAAAACTTATTTGAAGAATAATTTCCCTAACTGAGGTTCTTGTGAGCCGTTCATAATTTCTAGTCAAAAGCAATACCCAAATGTGGTCTCCCAAAATGCCAAAATTTAAGCTATATTGCCACATTGAATAATTATAATGGTATAATTACGATTTAATCTAAGTATCTAAGGTTGATCTATGAAAACAAATCAAATAAACTCCAGATTAGAATGTTGTGGCCCAATAGTAATGCCCCTATCTCTGGACCAGAAGGTAAATGTGCAAGTCCCACCTCAGGATGTGATGGCCATAGAATTGCATTATATAATATTAAAAAAAAATTGATTGACAAAACTCCAGGAAGTTAAAACATTTTGCACGAGAAATATTTGTATGGTCTATTACACTTGATCCCCTGTCAAGCCATGCATTAACATCAAGAAAAGAGTGGTTAGAGGTAGCAAGTATCTCACTTATGATTCCAAGCAGCTGATTATGGCCACTAGTGTGCACACTCCAGGTTCTTGTCTAAACAGTCATGTAAGACTAAATGCGGGGCCATAGCATCAGCTGACATGGACGAAGGGGTGACACCCCATCAAGTTCAAGATGACTGGGAACACAGCGTGCTGATGATCGTAACTAGTAAGTAGGACAATGGCAACAACATACCAGCAAGGTGTGTGACAGACGCAGTACTGTCATATGTTTAGTAACACAGGTGGTGAGAAGTCACCTGTGAAGAGTCTGAGATCTCACAGTATAAGCTTCACAGTTAGTCATGACATACAGGACAGCAGATCTCCTAATTTGAATAGCTATAGCAGGACAGAAGTTATAAATTGAATCTGATATACAGTTCCTCTAGGCTGCACAGCGACTCCAAGGCAATTGGCATGTAAATGCATTGACTTTCAGTTGCAGAGGTCACGACCTCACACAGACCTCTGAGATCCATGTACCAAAAAGAATATTTGAGGGAGCACTGCTTGTGCATCTTGGTGAGTGATCAAAACAAAATTTTGCCACAAAATTGAGAATTACTGCCCATAGAGTCCTGCTAAAACCCCTACTTGTCACTTTAAGTCAATTTTTATTTTAAAAATTCACAAAATTAGAAAATTTCAACTTCATAATAAGTCTAGCACATTCAAAAGTGTACAAAAATAACTTCATTGTAGCAGAAATCTGTTGGAAACAACACAGGTCAGTTGGATTTGTAAAACACAGCATATTTCACAGCCTGAGGTCATCGCAAATCACAGAGTCATAGAGATGCACAGCACGGAAAGAGACCCTTTGGTCCAATCCGTCCATGCCGACCAGATATCCCAACCCAATCTAGTCCCACCTGCCAGCACCCAGCTTATATCCCTCCAAACCATTCTATTCATATACCCATCCAGATGCCTCTTAAATGTTGCAATCATACTAACCTCCACCACTTCCTCTGGCAGCTCATTCAATAAACCTATCACCCTCTGCACGAAAAGGTTGCCCCTTAGGTTTGTTTTATATCTTTCACCTCTCACCCTTAACCTATGCCCTCTACTTCTGGACTCCCTGACCCCAAGGAAAAGACTTTGTCTATTTATCCTATCCATGCCCCTCATGATTTTATAAGTCACTATAAAGTCATCCCTCAGCCTTCAACGCTCCAGGGAAAACAGCCCCAGCCTATTCAACCACTCCCTATAGCTCAAATCCTCCAACTCTGGCAAGATCCTCATCAATCTTTTCTGAACTTTTTCAAGTATCACAACATCGTTGCGATAGGAAGGAGACCAGAATTGCATGCAATATTCCAACAATGGCCTAACCAATGTCCTGTACAACCGTAACATGACCTCCCAACTTCTGTACTCAATACTCTGACCAATAAAGGAAAACATACCAAATACCTCCTTCATTATCCTATATACTTGACAGCCCACTTTCAAGGAGCTATGAAGCTGCACTCCAAAGTCTCTTTGTTCAGCAACATTCCCTAGGACCTTACCATTAAGTGTATAAGTCCTGCTAGGATTTGCTTTCCCAAAATGCAGCACCTCACATTTATCTGAATTAAACTCCATCTGCCACTTCTCAGCCCATTGGCCCATCTGATCAAGATCCTGTTGAAATCTGAGGTAACCTTCTTCACTGTCCACTACACCTCCAATTTTGATGTCATCTACAAACTTACTAACTATACTTTTAATGCTCACATCCAAATCATTCATATAAATGAAGAAAAGTAACCGACCCAGCACCGATCCTTGTGGCACTCCACTGGTCACAGGTCTCTAGTCTGAAAAACGTACCACCACCTCTGTCTTTTACCTTTGAGCCAATTCTGTATCCAAATGGCTAGTTCTGCGTGTATTCTATGAGATCTAACCTTTCTAACCAGTCTCCCATGGGGAGCTTTGTCAAACACCTTACTAAAGTCCATACAGATCATATCTACTTCTCTGCCCTCATCAATCCTCTTTGTTATTTCTTCAAAAAACCCAATCAGGTTTGTGAGACATGATTCCCCATGCACAAAGCCATGCACGGAAACAGACCCTTTGGTCCAACTCGTCCATGCCGACCAGATATCCCAACCCAATCGAGTTCCACCTGCCAGCAGCCAGTTTATATCCCTCCAAACCCATCCTATTCATATACCCATCCAGATGCCTCTTAAATGTTGCAATCATACTAACCTCCACCACGTCCTCAGGCAGCTCATTCAATAAACGTATCACCCTCTGCGTGAAATGGTTGCCCCTTAGGTCTCTTTTATATCTTTCCCCTCTCACCCTTAACCTATGCCCTCTACTTCTGGACTCCCTTTCCTAGCCTTTCCAAATACACAGGACTCCCTCCAACAACTTGTCCACCACAGACATCAGGCTCACTGGTCTATAGTTCCCTGGCTTGTCCTTACCACCTTTCTTAAATAGTGTCACCAAGTTAGCCAACCTCCAGCCTTCTGGCACCTCACCTGTGACTATCGATGGTACAAATATCTTAGCAAGGGGACCTTTCAATCACTTCCCTCGTTTCCCACAGAGTTCTAGGGTACACCTGATCAGGTCCTGGGGATTTATCCACTCTTGTGTTTCAGGAATCCAGTACTTCCTCCTCTGTAATATAGACATTTTTCAAGATGTCACCATCTATTTCCCCACATTCTATATCTTCCATGTCCTTTACCAGAGTAAATACTAATGCAAAATACTCGTTTAGTATCTCTCCCATCTCCTGCGGCTCCACACAAAGACCGTCTTGCTGATCTTTGAGGGACCCTATTCCCTCCCTAGTTACTCTTTTGTCCTTAATGTATTTGTGAAAACCCCAAGGATTCTCCTTACCTCTATTTGCCAAAGCTATGTCATGGCCCCTTTTTGACCTCCTGATTTCCCCCTTCAGTATATTCCTACTACCTTTATACTCTTCTCAGGATTCACTCGATCTATCCTGTCTATACCTGACATATGCTTCCTTCTTTTTCTTAACTAAACCCTCAATTTATTTCGTCATCCAGCATTCCCTATACCTACCAGCCTTTCCTTTCACAAACAACTGAAGTGGAGTCACTTGCAATGGAAGGAAACAAGGGAGCAAGATCCCTCAAGTGACATCACTGACCAAATAAATGATATTTCTCTTGATGTTCGTTGATAGAGGAATGTTGCCTTGACACCTGCAAGACTTCCCTGCTCTTCAAGTAGTAGAACGAGATCTTGTACATCCTCCTGAGGAAGCAGACAGGGCTTCAGTTTAACATCTCATTTGAAAGATAGCACCTATTCAGTACTGCATACTTCTTAGCTAAGATTATGTTTGCCAGTCTCAGCAATGGATGCCAATCTTCTGACTCAACAAAAAATTACTACCATGAAGCAAAGCTTTTTTCTGTCAGGTGTCAGCCAAGCTCTAACTTTTTAAGATGCTTACCCTTCACTGCAATAAAATCAAACAAGTTAGACAGTGCACAATATCACTGGGACAGTTGTTAACATACAAAGTGCATATTAATCTAAAAACTATATTTTAAAATCACACTTTCTGCTCATTGGGATAGATGAATGGCCTGTAATATCAACAGCAAAGAAAATGCAAGATCATTCACACCAACTGCATGATTTTATTATCACAGCTGCAACAGTACAACAGGCAAATTGTTCACAAGTTCAAAATAATAAAGACTAGAATTTATCCTTTATTAAAATTAGTAATTTATTCTACATGTCAAAAACATATCAAACACATGTTGTGGAGTAGAAAGCTGATCTATTTTACCTAAAATCTAATAAATCAGATAAGAGTTTTCATCCATATCATAACTTCTCACATCTTCAAAAAAATGCCAAAGCACTCTATAATCAATGGATTACACTTGAAATGTTACACATCTAATTTTAGCCCAGCAGGCTTCCACAAACAGTATATATAAAATGCGGTGGCAAGATATTAGATAAGGGCAGAATACTGGCTTGAACATCAAGTTAAGAACTTCAATTTTTTGTGGATAAAATCCATTTCCTCTGGTTTGGGAGTCATTGATAATGTATAAAAAAGGGTTAGCAGAAAACTATGTTGTATATTGATGAAAAGAGAAACGTTCATCAAAACTTTTCTTCTTCCGTTCATCAGGACGAACTTTGGAATCTAAATTTCTAATTATCACAGGAATTTATAGAACAGGAGAAAACGGTGCTGAGAAAAAAAAAAGTGGGAACTATAGACTCTCCAAGCTACTCCACAGTTCAAAAAGAAGAAGTGCGAGATTTAAAAATATGCCTTTTATTTGCATAGAACAGATCCCTGCGTATGAAAGTATATTGTTCCTATGGAAAAAAAGTGAACTATGTTACAAGCTTGATTGATTTTTATTAAACTGATTATTAGCGCAGCTATTAGGCCACTCACACTGCACTCAAATTCACAGACTATGTTGTTTAATTGCATTGTTTTGGACTGATGGCAGCATCCTATTTTTGGAAATTACTGTTCAAGTGGCCAGTATGTAGTAAAAGCATGAAATGGTTTACTTAATCTGAGATTCTTGACCTTTCCAGGATATTAAAGTATACAGAGTACTTCTTGGATCCAAAGGCCTTTGGCCCATTTGCTTGGCAAAATAGGGTACTAGCTATTTATTCACCTCAGTAAGCTTGGCACAGAAAGACAGCACATTAAAGTAATCTTGCAGAACACTGTCTATGTGATCTTCTCCACATCAGGGAAATGAAGCGCAGATTTGGTGACCAATTCCCCGAAAACTTATGCTCCAATTGCTTGCCATGTTTTCACACTACCTTGTTTTCTGGCCAATATCTCTGTCTCAGGTTGGCTGCAGTGCTCCAGCAAAACTCAGCGCAAGCTTGAAGACCAACATCTCATTTTCCACTTGGGAAACCTGCAGCCTTCTGGACTTAATATTGAGTTCAACAATTTTAGGATGTTAGCACCCTTCCCCTTGCTTTCCGCCATCTCCACAGACCAGGCCTTGTCTACCACACAAATACATTGTCAGCCACAAATAGTCCCCATTAGCAGCTATTCATGCCCCAAGACTGGTTAGGCCTCTGTTGGAATATTGCGTGCAATTCTGGTCTCCTTCCTATCAGAAAGATGTTGCGAAACTTGAAAGGGTTCAGAAAAGATTTACAAGGACGTTGTCAGGGTTGGAGGATTTCAGGTATAGGGAGAGGCTGAACAGGCTGGGGCTGAGGGGGGACCTTATAGAGGTTTACAAAATCATGAGGGGCACGGATAGGATAAATAGACAAGGTCTTTTCCCCGGGCTCGAGGAGTCCAGGACTAGAGGGCATAGGTTTAGGGTGAGGGGGGAAAGATATAAAAGAGACCTAAGGGGCAACTTTTTCACGCAGAGGGTGGTACGTGTATGGAATGAGCTGCCAGAGGATGTGGTGGAGGCTGGTACAATTGCAACATTTAAAAAGGCATCTGGATGGGTATATGAATAGGAAGGGTTTGGAGGGATATGGGCTGGATGTTGGCAGGTGGGACTAGATTGGGTTGGGATATCTGGTCGGCATGGACAGTTGGACCGAACAGTCTGTTTCCATGCTGTACATCTCTATGACTCCAACCATTCTTTTGTCTGTTTAATTGTTTCTCGCTTTCTTTGGGCTCTATCCTCATCTATTGTTAACTCTCTCCTCTTCCCCTCACTCCATCTTCTGTTTAACAAAATGTTTTTTTCCAAGCTACCATCAGTTCTTAAGGGGTCACTAAGCCCAAAATGTTAACTTTGATTTCTCTCTCAGACCTGCTGAGATTTTACAACAATCTGTTTTTGTTTCAGATTTCCAGCATCTGCAGTTTTTCATTTTTTTGTCTGATGATAACATTGTTTGTCTTTCACTCTAGTTTAAAGGAACTTGATGTAATCCGGAACTTACCATATAAAGTAACTTGTGAAACAGATATTCCTTATCAAAAGAAAACTGCAGGATCTACAAAGGTCAGGCAGTATCTTTACAGATAATGGGCATGCCAATATTTTTGGCATTTAGATTTCACTAAAACTGGTAACTAAAGGTTAAGAAAGCATCATAGGAAGATTGGGAACAAAGATAAGCTGTGATTAAGGTATTAGTCTTCTTCTCTTACTTCTCTATCTTCTCAAACTGAAATGCTTATTTATCATTAAATTTCAGTTAGTTACTGATAGCTCACCCCAAAACACAAACTACAAGATTATTCATTTTCCCTCACAATATTGACCTTACAGCTGTTGTCAGACTTCATTCACATTTGAGGTAAACATGAATCTAATTCACAAGCAATAAAGCAATTTCAATTTAATTGCCATCATACCAATTGCTTTGGCAGCAGAATATGCTTCATCTGGTGTAGAAACAGCTTTCCCATTGGGTACAGAGATGCCAGCATCCTTTAGCAATCCAATACTTATGTACTCTTGCAAGGAAAGGTTTCTCTGCTGTCGCTGAATGTTTTGCATACCATGGACTGAAAGTAAGCCAGAAGACATGCCAAACACCTAAAGAATTTAAAACAAACAATCATAACTTGCATTAAATTTTAAAATAAAAATTCAAATTGAAGATACATTATTGGGAAATGGTGTCGTAGCGGACGGAACTAATAATCTAAAAGCCCAGGCTAATGCTCTGCTGGTCACTCTACGATAGCTCATGGAATTTAAAATTCAGTCAATAATTGTGAAATATAAAAATAGTCTCAATAATGCCCATTAGAATTACTGAATGCTCTGGAAACCTAGCTGATTCACAAAAAAGTTCTTTAGGAAAGGGAAAATGCCAGAGACCCACAGCTTAATCCTTAACTGCCTGCTGAAATCATCTAGCAAGCCACTCAAATCAAAGGGAATTATACAGATGGGCAACAAATGCTGGCCTTACTTGCAGCTCCTACACCCCATAAAAGAATAAAGACAGCATTATATTAATAACTGGATCAATGTTTCATTAAATGAGGATAGCCTAAAGCCCAAAGGACTGTGAAGGTCATTGCAGCAGTCTAACCTAACTACTACTTGCATTAAAAAGAAATTTAACAACTCGTCTGTTGTTCTTTCAAGACAAAGCATTTGCAAGAAGAACTGCCTCCATTATGTGCCATGCTATTCAGAGTTTTAAAAAAAAAAAGAGAACCTCATCAGGTACTAGCATTAACTAGCTGATGGACTTCCAATACCACTTTTCACAAGGCTGCAGTGGACTCAACATTAATAACCTAGGGAAACGTTGACCATCTATTACTTTCAACTACTCTGGCTATATTCTTTTGATGTGCAAATAAATCCTAATCCTGGATGGCACTGGAATTATACAAGCAAATACTCGACAGCAAAAATAAATCTCTAATTTCATCTTTGTAACAATAAAAATATAAAATATTAAATCTTGAAGTCAAAACTTTGGAATATATGGTGTAGTTATTTTTCCTGTTAAGTTAAATCACAAATTGATATATTACATGCACACCTTTTGAGGAATAGCAATTCATTCAAAGATTTGAATTTAGAACTGAATTTTTTTTTTAAAATGCTAGGAAAACTCAGGTCTGGTAGCACCTGTGGAGTGTGAAACAGCTTTCAAGTTTCAAAGTGATGATGTTTTGCCAAAATGTGAGTTCAGATGATTGGGAACCAACCTGAAATTTTTCTTTAAACTTTATTCTGGTCATAATTGTGAAATCCAAAGTTCATATCATTATTCCATTTAAACTGAAAACAACTTCAGAAGTCCAGGTGTATGCAAAAATCCACAATTTGCTATGTGAATACTTCAGCTTGATTAGTTGCCTACCTGCCTGCTAACATCACCACTGCACATAAAGTCAACCCTATGACTTGGCACAAGATTTAATGTGCCATGATAAACTACCAAGCCCATCACACAGACCACAGGATCTTTCTCCGTTTCTTTCTTAGACTTCAGCAGCCTTCATTTAGTGCTGAATGCACAATCTGGGTTGCTCACTCCATTTTTCTCCAGAGATGCTGCCAGACTACTAAGTAGTTCCAGTATTTTTGGATTTCATATTTCTAATATTCACAATATTTTGCTCTGATATCTGGAAAATATATTCAAACTCTTCCAGACCTAAGTTTCTCCAGCAATCTGTTTTTGCTTTCGATCTTCAGCACCCACAATTCTTTATTTTGCCTTACTTAAGATATCCATTTGGCCCACCCAGTTTGTAACAGTGTTCAGGCTCCACTCCTTTCTTTTCTCATCGAAATCTACATTGTAATCCTCTATTGGGGCAGCACAGTGGCTCAGCAGTTATCACTCACCCAGGTTAGAGTCCAGCCTCAGGCGACTGTGTGGAGTTTGCACATTCTCTCAGTGTCTGCATGGATTTCCTCCCACCATCCAAAGATGTACAGGTTAAGTGAATTGGCCATGCTAAATTGCCCAAAGTGTTCTGGGATGTGTAGGTTAGGTGCATTAGTCAGGGGTAAGTGTGGGATAATGGGGTAGGGGAATGGGTCTGGGTGGGTTGCTCTTCGGAGGCTGGGTGTGGACTTGTTGGGTCGATGGGTCTGTTTCCACACTGTAGGGATTCTATTTTATCCTCTCCTCTTCATGTTTGTTTGACTTTTCCTGCAACCATTTGTGCTACTCATTTCAATAATTCTATATAGTTGTGACTGCCACATTGTCACTATCCCAAGTGAGGTCGTTTCTTATAAATTCATGATAGGATTTCTTAGTGACTATTACATTGCAGGCTTCCAGTTATTCATCCCCACAAGAGAAAACATTTCTCACATATTCATTCATATCAAAATATTTATAAGAGACTTGAATAGGGAAGAAGTTTAGGAAAGGAATTCAAAATCTTCAGGCCTACACAACCGAAGCAATGATCAGTAATGGTGCAGCAAAGCAATTGAGATAGGGGATGCAGAAGAGATGAGTTCAAAAGAACAATTCTCAAGAGAGTTGTACACTGGATAAGGTTATAGAAAGGACGTTGAGGGATTTTCATCACAAAGCTGTGATGATTAAGCTCGTGGTGAAACAAAAGCCAATTCACATCAGCAAACGGTTATGATTGATCAACAAAGGAGTGAGAGAGTTCAGATACCAGATTTTGCCTAAATTCAAGTTCAGAGGGTGGAAGCTAAGAGTTGGCATATCAGAATAGTAATTTGAGTAAACAACGGGACTTTGAAATCGTAAATAATGTCATTGCCACTTTGCTTAAACCCACTTGCCAAATTTATTTGCAGCAGACGAGTTAAGCCATCACACCCTGGCTGAGAGGCATTGACTGTAGTTTCACAAACAGGTCTGGGAAGTCTGCGAGCACCGCAAACCTTTGAAGCATGCAAACCTGAACTTGAGCACCAGCTGGGCTGGGTAGCAATGCCAGCGGGAGCACGGGATGGACAAGGTCATTCACAGAAACCCCGAGGGTCACGGTGACACTTGGGGCGGGGTCGGCGCTGTCACGTGCACCCTCTTCGGAACGATCGCCAGCGCCGACCTCCCCAGCTCACCGCCCCCTCCCGCTCCGGGCCGGGCCGGGCCGGGCCGGGCCGACCAGCTGGCAAACTCCCACAGATCAACACCTCCTTCCCTTTAATCCACCACTTTCACTTCCCATGACTCACCATGTCCCCTCCACAGGGCTGACAGACACTAACACCGCGGCGGAGGCGGCCGCAGCAACAGCAGCCTCGCCGAGCCGCAAACAACAGGCATCCCACCGCCGCCATGGTCGGCTCTTTCTCCAACGTCGGGAATGCGCAGGCGTGGGACCAATAGGACCTGGGGCCCCAAATCAACCAATCAGAATCCGCGGCCGAGGCAAGGCGAGGGATTCAATGACAATGACAGCTCGGCCTGGTCCCAGTTTGGGATGGCTCTGATGCTGGTGACCTGAAATAAAGGCTGAAAATGATGGAAGTCATCGATAGGCCTGGCAAATAGAGAAAGAGGTTTAGACATTTCAGAAATAGGATGTCTCAGTGTCCAGATTTTCTCCAGATTTGTAGTTCTTGTTGTTTGGCGTATTTAATTAACTTTGCTCGAGGCTGTTGACTCCCCAGAGGCCAGTATCCCATCACTAAGTCACCTTTTATTTTACAGGTGGAGAGTCCTTGTCACTGATCCAACTTCCTCAGAGTCAACTCCAAGAGTGTCAGGATGTCTAGCACTCCTGCATTTGATTTGAAGATGCCAGTGTTGGACTAGGATATACAAAAGCACTAGCTTCCAAATAAACCTGTTGGACTATAACCTGGTGTTGTGTGATTTTTAACTTTGTACTCCTGTATATATTCTGTCAGCCAGGGCTCCCTGATTGGATCAGATAAACATTCCAAATCAGTGAATTCATATTCTACGACATTCACCTGGCTGACGTTGTTACAGTTACTACAACCCTCCCTGCCTGAGTCTGAGAACATAAGGCTGTTTTATTTTGTAGCTTTTCCTGCAGTGTTTTAGCACCAGAGCAGGTTGCCCCACCTCTGCCTCTGATGCAGGTTGCACGTAACACACAGTAGCTCGCCTCTTGCATCCGGAGCATCTCGGAAGAAATTAATTTTCTCTTCAGGCAGTCGAGGAGCTGGGCACATTTTGCTCCTGTGCCGTTTGTGATTTTGCAGCTTTTATATAGTTCACATGCTTGTTCAGGACCATTCCACTTCACCAACTTTATTCATCACCAGACCTAACCTCGAATTCACCATGCCTATTGCCCATGCAGGGCCATTCCCATGTTTCCTAAACCAAACTGCTCACTGAAGTAATCTGTCTGTCTTGCTTAATGGAATCCTCGATTTTGCCTCCGGGCAAAGGCTGAGACAACGGATGAATGGGCACCGCACAACAAACAACAGACAGGAGGGTTCCCTCCCAGTTGGGGAACACTTCAGTGGTCCAGGACATTCAGCCTCGGACCTTCAGGTGACCATCCTCCAAGGTGGACACTCCCACACTCACACATGCCCCCCCTCACAGACTTAAGACACTCTGCACTCACTACACATACACACATACACTTTCTCACACTCACAACCCCCAACCCAGACATACACACATATACACAGACAAAGACCCACATGCACACATATATTTTGTGGGGTGAATTTGTACTTGCAGGGTTACTTTGTACTTTGCTCAAAAACTGCATGCATTCATGTAGAACTCTGAGCTCAAAAACTGCATGAATTTATGTAAAACTCCGTTATCTCACTTTTTAGATTAGAATCAATCTAAACATCATGGTATAGACAGAGAACACAAGGGGCCAAAATCTTCAACATATTGTCTAGCTATCACCATTGTTAACAGCTAACCTAAGAATGCAAATTTTTAATGAAAAAGGTTTTGTGATTTACACATGAAAGAAGTGAAACTATCACTTTATTCTAACAGATGAAAGGCTTAACAGACAATCAATTTTTCAATGTATAATTTCAGTTACATCACACTGTAAATTCTTGCTATAAATTCTATGCGTTAGGATTGAGCCCTCCACTACCACCTGATGATGGAGCGTCGCTCCGAAAGCTAGTATGCTTCCAATTAAACCTGTTGGACTATAACCTGGTGTTGTGTGATTTTTAACTTTGTCTTCTTTAGGTAGACATAGGAGGTGTTTGTGCTCTGTTATTATTACAAAAGATATTGGTGGAACGTCCTGATTCCAATTTTGACTGACAAATCTTCTTTCTCCACCTCGGCGTATTTATGATCTATATTAACCTAAGTCTTGGATGCATAGACTATTGTTCTTTCCTCTCCCCATTGGGCCACCTATGTGCTAATGTTATCCCAATGCCCTATGGGAGGCATTGCATGTCAATACCTGATCTTGCTTTGGATCACAGTGTGCCAACACCCCAGAGGAAGATAGCTGTTTCTTCACTTCCCTAAAGGTTATGACTTAGCTCAGGAACCATTTCCAAAGCTGACCCTTTAAAGAGTTGGTGCACAGGTGCCAGGATGGAAGCCAGGTTATCTATGAACTTTCCATAACAGTTCACTAACCCAAGAAAAGTCCTCAGCTCCACTACTGATGTGAATAGTGGGGCATTTTGATCACCCTCACTTTATCTTCTAACGAGTGTAACCCAATCTTGTTGACTCTTAAGCCCAAGTAGGTCACTTGGAGTGCCTGGAACACACATCTTTCCCTTTCAAGGCATATGCTTGCCTGGGAGAAATATCTAAGGACTATGTCCAAGTTCTCTAAGTGCTCCTTATTGGTCTTCCCTGTGATTAGCATAGCACATAGGTAAATGTTCTCCATCATCCACTGAAAAATTGCACAGACTGAAGATATCCCAAATGACAGCCTCATGTATTGGTACAAAACCTTATGGGTATTTACTACAACATACTTCTGAGAATCCTCATCTAACCACAATTGCAAGTATGCATGGCTCATGTCCAGCTTCATGAAGGATAGCCTCCCTGCGAGGTTTATGTATAAATCCTCTAAGCAAAGGATCCAGCTGTGGGAAGTGTTTGTTTAAAATCCCCACAAAGGCGATTTCACAATCAACACAAGTAGTGCTGACCATTCTGCAAACTGGACTGATTTGATGATTCCTTCACTTTCCAGCCTTCTGATTTCGACCTCTATTTTTGTGAGTAAGGCAAATGGCACTGGGTGGGTCTTGCAGAATTGTGAAATGGCTTCCTGGTCAACATGCAAAGTGGCATTGGCTCTTTTGATAGTCCCTCGACCAGCCTGAAAATCCTCTGGGTATTTAATTACTCAGGCAGCCATTTTCTATTCAAAAAATGATGAGCAAATCTAGGTAAATCTTACTCAGCCAATTTTGCCCAATTGAGCCTGGGCCTGAGCCTTTTACTACAATCAGTGGTAACAGAACCATCTGTTTCTCATAAGAGACAGGAGCCAAAGTTGTACGCTTAATCCGTGAAGGATCCTTGTTATAGCTTCTCATTCTAGCCAAGGTCTTGTGCAAATTTACAGGTTGGAATCCAAATCAAATTTTGTTAAAGACTTGTTCTGCGATCGCTGAAATGGCTGTATCAGTATGAACCTCCATTAAGGCAAAATGACCATTTAACCAGACATTTATTTTGTTTGCTTCTGATTTTTCTGAACAATTTAACTTTTTAAAAACACATATAGGTGGACTATCCACGATGTGCACTCTCCTGGATACTGGCCTATGTGTTCTCTTACTCAATTTAGGTCATAAGACACAGGAGCAGAAATTAGGCCATTCAGCCAATCGGGTCTGCTCTGCCATTCAATCAAGGCTGATAAGTTTCTCAATTCCATTCTCCTGATTTCTCCCCATAACCCTTGATCCCCTTCATACTCAAGAATCTATCTCTCTCATTCTTAAATATACTCAATGACCTGGCCTCCACAGCCTCCTGTGGTAATGAATTCCATAAGTTCACCACCCTCTGGCTGAAGAAGTTTCTCTTTATCTCCAATCTAAAAGGTCTTTCCTTGACTCTCAGGCTATGCCCTCAGGTCCTAGTCTCTCTTACCAATGGAAACAACTTCCCAACGTCTACTCTGTCCAAGTCATTCAGTATTCTATATGTTTCAATTAGATCACCCCTCATCCTTCTAAAACCATTGAGTATAAATCTAGAGTTCTAGATACGTTCCTCATAAGTTAAACTTTGCATTCCTGGGACCATTTTCACGAATCTCCTCTGAACATTCCCCAGGGCCAGGACATCCTTCCTGGGATATTCAGCCCAAAACTGCGCTCAATACCCCAAATGTGATCTGACCAGAGTTTTATAGAACATCAGAAGTACAGCCCTGCGTTTATATTCAAGTCCTCTCAAAACAAATGCCATTATTGCCTTCCTAACCACCGACTCAACTTGCAGGTTTACCTTGAGAGAATCTTGGACTAGAACACCCAAGTCTCTTTGTACTTCAGACTTCTGAATTTCCTCCCCATTTAGAATATAGTCTATGACTCTATTCTTACTACCAAAGCGCATGATCTCACATTTTCCCATGTAGTATTTCATCTGTCACTTCTTTGCCCACTCTCCTAACCTGTCCAAATTCTTCTGCAGTCTCCCCACTGCTTCAGTGCTGTCCCTCTACCTATCTTTGTATCATCTGCAAACATAACTGGAGTGCCCTCAGTTCCTTCATCCAAATCGTTAATGTATAAAGTGAAAAGTTGCGGTCCCAACACTGAGCATTGCGGAACACCATAGTCACCAGCTACCATCCTGAGAAAGACCCTTTTATCCACACTGTCTGCTTTCTGCCAGACAGCCAAACTTCTATCTATGCTAACACCTAGCCTCTGACACCATGGGCCGCTATCTAACTCAGTGGCCTCCCGTGTGGCACCTTGTCAAAGGCCTTCTTGAATTCCAGGTAGATAACATCCGTTGGCTCTCCTTGGTCTAACCTGCTCCTTACTTCCTCAAAGTCAACATGGAATTCTTTGCTGTCTCAGATCCACATACTGGCAGCAACTATAATGGCTTGCCAACCTGGATCCTGAAGAGATTTTAACAGTTTGGCCGAGGCTTGACTTTGTTTTAGGGTTTTGCTGGGTACTGAACTAAAGTCCTTCTGTTCAGGATATGTCCTGAGTGAAGCTATGCAATTACCTTCACTGAAGTGGTGTTCCCAACTTCAGTCGGTCTGTCAAGGGTGTGCACTTCCATCGGAATATCCTGCAACTTACATGCTCCTTTTGCCACATTTTCCAATGATAATTTGTAGTAGTAGTCCCTGTTTGAAGTACTGTTGGGCTTCAGCTAGTAGATGATTTTGCATGGCTGCATCATTAATCCCACATATCAAACAGTCTCTCAGCATACCATTAAAGGTTAAACCAAAGTCATATGTTTCTGTCAGTCATCATACCCTAGTCAAAAATCCCAGTACGGATTTCCCCTGGTTCTCAAATTTCCATGTAAAACCAATAGCATCACAGAATTAGAGGAGGCTCGGGGTTGTAATATTCCTTAACTAAATCAATCAACACTTGAAAGGTTTTAGAATCTGATGCCTCAGAAAGTTAGGCTTGAATTAGCCAAAAGAGCTGTGGGTCGGTAAGCTCTCAGGAGAATTACTCATTGTTTTTCCTCTGCCCCAATGTCATTAGTTTAAAAAAAAACACATTTTTTCCACACACTGGGCTGAGTCTTTGATGGCAGGAAGAAACGATTCAAGCTTCCCAAATAATGACATGATGCCAGACATGCAGAAGCGGGCCAGTTGGATAGAAGTGGAGGTTTCTGGTCACTGTAGGGGCCTGTTGCAGGCCAGATCATGATCCAATTTTGACAATTTCCCACTGGGAAAGTGACCAGTTTTCTGAAGGGAGTGAATTCAAGTGGTGCTCCCTCCTGGGAGTCTTCTGAACCTGGCAAGTCTCCCAGATTTGGTTGGGCAAAGGTTCTGTTGCTCTGCCATTGAAGGGCACGATGTAGGCAGGGCTGTGACCCTGTCAGAATGATAACCCACCTGGGGAAGTGGACTATTTTCAGATGGGAATGAGCCCAGGCTGTGCTTCCTCCTGGGAAACTTCCAAGCCTGCAAGTGAATTTTTCTCAGAGCTCACTGTCTTCCCTTATCGCCACTGAAATAACTGCAGAGTATCCCATCACCAAGTTAACCTTCATTTACACATGGAGAGTCAGTAACACTGATCCAGTTCCCTCAGAGCCAGCTATCAGAGTGACCAGAACCTCTGGTACTCCCGTTTGTATCTACCAGCCAGGGCACCCTGGTTGGGAACTGGTATTCTGAGTCCACCTGGCTGATCTGGTTACAACCACTACGGTGACTAGCAGACAAAATGAAAATTATAAATATACAGTTTTATAAAGCACAAAAAAACGTATTCTATATTTTATTAGATCCTGGGTTGCATTCAACACAAAAAGGAAGTGATCTTGAGTTCGACAAGGCTGGGGGCATCACTGATTGGAGTGAGTGGCTAGGAGTGGGCTAGTTGGGCCGAACGGTCGATTCTCGCGAGCGACCCCGAGTCTCGCGCATTTCCAGCCGCCGCGCCTTCGGCAGCCGCGCACGCGCACGCGCACGAACCCACCTCCCCGCCGCGGCAGTTGTTTCAACGGTCGGCACTGACTTGGGATGGCCAGCTCGGAATGTCCCCCGGTCCGTCGACCGGCAGTTGGAGTGGGGGTTGTGGTGACCTGTCGCGAGCGGCCGGGCTGTGTCCTGCTCGGGAAAAGGAAAGGCTCAGTCGGAGCAGGTACTTACCAGCTGCCCGGGGGCCACCTGGAGTTCGGGTACAAGTCTCCTCCGATTAATGCTTTTGTAACAAGTGCGCGATGCGCTGTGTGTGGGGGCGCACCGATTTTTATTTTCTTGTCGGTATCGTAATTGGTTTCCTTTTCAGAAATGACTAACACTTCGTTGTATTCTGACTTAAGGTGTATCCAAAATGCGGCGTCTACTAGTCGCTGGAATCGGTCATTGAAACTCTGATGATTGGTCTTGACCGTTTGCTAATCTTCCCTCGCAGCAATCACATGCAAGGGAGATTGTGTCCATCCCTGAGCACCCGAACGTGCCCCCATCTGGAATGGTATTGAGTGTTGCCAACCTTGTAATCGCCCCCTCTTTTTGTTCTGTCCTCTATAACTGCAGCTACTGCATCCTATTTCTGGAGATGATAGATGCAAAATGTTCATTTGGTGCCACAAGAGATCTCCTTCTAGGCCTACCCTTCCTTTTTATTATCCTTTTGCTATTTATATTTGGGATTACAGAATTGAGGGAGTTTGCACAGTCTGTGTATACTGTTGTAGTGCATCGTAATGATTTAACCATTCATACTTTTTTATTTAGCAATGAATAATTAAGAATGGGGAGGCAAGGAGGATAGAATTCATTGCCTAATTATGGCACTGTATATTCGGCAGTCAGCTCAAGAATGACCCTGGAGCTATGATGAAGTGATCTCAGTATGTTTCGTAGTAGTAGAATACTAATTGAAGAATGTCATAGATGCAAATAAACTTAAGGGTTGGGGAAGCTCCGTGCTTCCGAAGAAGACCCATTTGGGACTTGAGCTATTAACTGTTTCTCTCTTCACCAATGTTAACAATGGACTTCTGCAACACTTCGTTTTCATTTCCAATCTCCACTGTATTTTGCTTTTATTATCGATACAAATATTGGAACACCAACATGCTATATCTTTCAGTTTAATTTTTCTTGACTTACAGGGGCAGTAGGGGAAACGAGTGCAGTTTGACCAAAAGAAAATTAATGTGCATGGAAACAGTGGGCTGATTGGCCTCCATCTGTGCTGCAAATCTTTCAACATAAATGAAAATTTGAAATTATTCCTGGGGCCTCTTTGTTCATACCATGCAACAACTTATTTTTTAAACAGTATTTGTAAGTTTGGAAAGTTTGAGAACTTGTATCAACATGACTTATTTTTAAACTTTTTAAATAGAGAAAGCTGGGAAGACTGTGCTAAGCGGGAAGTTCTGGAAGAGTCAGGGCTTCACATGAAGAATATGTGCTTTGCTGCAGTTGTCAATGGTATCAAATTAGAAGAAAATTATCACTATGTCACAATTTTCATGCAAGGAGAAGTCAATACAGATTATGATTCAGAGCCAAAGAACCTAGAACCTCAGAAAAATGAAGGTAAATTTGTAATATTAAGTTTTGAGATTTTACAAGTAACTAAAGCAAGATTGTAAATCCACTCACAGCCTTGAACCATCTTATCTCCTCATTATTATTTCTTTCATTTAAAAAAGAGAGAATACGACCTGCTTTATAATGAAATCATTCTCTGTTGTGAGGCACTGCCAAAGAACAATGATACGTTGTATTAACTTCTGACTTCAAGATAAAAGTAATTCTCCAGAACACATCTTTACAGCAATTCTAGCCTCAGTATTAATTTTAAAGTTACTTATAACATTAGAGTGAGTCGCTGACATATTTCTAAAGCATGTCATAATTCAGAACAAGCAGAAAATTTTGCTGGAGTATTTTCTCCCATTGCATTAATCGTTCTGTGCAGAAATGCTTCATTTGTAAACTCGCCAAAGGAAGCAGTTTAAATTAAACTGTGAAAATATTTTCATGTGTAGTAATGATATAAAGATATATTTATGTTGATTCTTCCCACACTGATTTGCACATGAATCTGTCTGGAACTTGGAGTTGAGTTGAATGCTTCATTTTTTTAAAAGAAATTCCTCATGGGACATGGGCAACACTGACTGGGCCACTATTTATTGCTCATCCCTATTTGCCCTTCAGAAGATGGTGGTGAAACTGCCTTCTTGAAACGGTGCTGTCATGTGCTGTAGGTAAACACACAATGCCCATATGGAGGGAATTCAGAACTTTGACCCAGCAACAGTAAAGGAATGGCAATATATTTGTAAGTCAGGATTATGAATGGTTTGAAGGGGAACTTGGTGTTCCCATGTATCTACTGCCCTTGATCTTCTAGATGGAAGTGGTCATGGGTTTGGAAGATGCTGTAAAGATCTTCGGTGAATTTCCGCAGTGCATCTTGTAGATGGTACACGCTGCTCTACTGAGTGCGTTGGTTATGGAGGGAATGGATGCTTATGGAGGTGAAGCCAGTCAAGCAGTTTGCTTTATTCTGGATGGTGTCGAGCTCTTTGAGTGTTATTGGACCTGCACCAGGCAAGTGGGGAGTTATTACCATCACATTCCTGAATTTTGCCTTGTAGATGGTGGACAGGCTTTGGGGAATCAGGTGAGTTACTCACTACAGTATTCCTTGTGTCTGATCTGCTGTTGTAGCCATTATGTTGATATGGTGAGTCCAGTTAGGTTTCTGGTCAATGATAACCCCGAGGATGTTAATAGTGGGGATTCAGTGATGGTAACACAATTGAATGTCAATTTTCATGTATTCTGAGTATTCTCAAAGTGAGGGTTGAGTCACAAGCTGATTCTTTGGGGAGTTGAGCTCCTCTGCAACATTTGTTGACTCCTGTCTCCCTTCTCTCATGGGTCTCCTCCTCTACCGCCATCACTCAAGTCTCAAGCTAGGTCACAGTGGGAAAATATTTGGGAAGCATGGGTATGTTCGTTTTTCCAATATTTTGTGTTGCACAAACACATTGCTAGGATTTAGGCATACAAAACTGACTCCAAAGATGAATGTATGATTAGTTAAATGCAATATTGTCCTAAATGTTGTTCTACTTTGTTTTTATTGCATCACACCATGAGGGTTTTATGCAGCAAAAAGTGTGGTGAAATAGAATGTGATATGATTTTGTTTGAAGCAGCAATTTCTGTCAGTTCAACTACAAATATCTTGTCAGTTACTTGTTTCACCAAGTAATGATTATCTTGAGTGACTCTTTGGGATCAAGATGGTTTCAGAATGACTCATCCAACAACTGGAGTATGGAATCACATACATTTTTCCACTGGAGACTTGATAACTCTTAAATAATGGAGCAATATTTGCAATTTTCAATCTATAGAGATTACCCTACTCACATTGGCCAGATTGGAATCGTATAAATGGGTGTAGAGGTTGCGATAGTTTGAATTTGAAACTTAGAGTTTCTGTTTATTCGTGGACATAAAGAATCTTGTATCAGTTGTTTCAGCATCAAATCTGAAAACCATAGAACTTGGGCTTTCGTAATACCTTTCATCGAGTCTTTCCCATCCAATTAAGTACCTGTTTAGAACATAAGTTTCACATGAGCCTGTCTTTATTCTAGGTTGGGAGTGGACCAAGTGGGAAGACTTACCACCAGCAGATGAGCTATTTTGTCCTTTAGCACGTGTAAGACAAGTTTATCATCCTTTTGAAGAAAAACCTAAAAATGCTGCTGCAAATCACTATTAAATGGCAATCTTTCTCATAATTGTCTATAGTTAAATACATTGTTCCAAGATGTGTAGAATCACAAATTATGGTTTTGAATTGGAAGATCAGTACAACTGATTTTAATTATGAAGGTATATGTTAACAAATATAATAAACAGTCATTTGAACTAGGCCTATGTGCATCTCCCACATTTAAATAGTATACATAAAAATGATATTAAATAAGTAAATACAAACTATTGAGATGTATTTTTATGTTAAAAATATATACCAAAAAAATTGCTTGGGGAAAATAAATTGTATTTGAAATTCTCCACCTGTGATGTTTAGTTATGTAGCAGTTGATGCCATGTTTGTGGTTTATGTTCTATAAACTCCCAACATATTCTTTGTATAACATGTGTTTTTTGCTGGTACTTTCTTTGAAAATAATGGGAATTAAGGGGAGGTATTTGCCAATCTAATTTATTCCTTTGATTTTGTCCATTATGAATACTCACTCATTGGCACTACTGCCCTGATTCTTTGCACACCCTTCAGTAATATATAAGGTTACATTCTGAACCATATTTTAGTTTAGTTCTATTCCCCTCCATTATCAAGAAAAGCCCTACTAATTATGCATTCCCCTGAAAGTCCACTCATTTTGGTTGTCTGTAGCCACTCAATTAACATTAGTTTGAATTTGTGCCTCAAATTTAAATTTTTACCAGCGCATTCACAAATGGTCTGGCATGTCATGGAGCAGTTTTTAGTATTTGTTTCTGGATTGGAAGAGCTTTCCATTTTACAGAAAGAACTAGCTTTCTCTTGATTTAATGAGCCCTGCAACAGTGTACATTCTGCAACATCTGGAGTTCTTGTTGCATTTTTGCTTTATCATCATGTCATAGCATCAGGAACACAGTCTTGCCTCATGCAAGGAAGGCTGTAGAATTAGTTCTTGTTAGAATTAAAATACAATGTGATTGTTATTTTGGTTCCTTGTGAAACATTTGCATGAATAACAAAGCTTAAGAAGTCCTTCCATGACTGAGTAGGTAAATACACCAAATTTTCTAACATCAAACCATTGGGAGTCCCAGATACACTTATTGTATAACTGAAGTTGAAACCAATGTTAGCCAAGACTGCAACTTCTATCTGCTAAGTTGACACGCGAGCAATTACCATTTAGCATATGTATATTGTAATGGTAAATTGGAGAATATTAAAAATACTTGACAAATGAGCATTATGTGGCTGAATGTATGCATTTGTAAAAGTTATGTATGCATTTGTATTCTTTACCCTACTACATTGAAACTGTGGCTCTCTCCTGCTTTTAGTATTGAACTTGCAATATTATTTACAGTAAAATTGAGTGTCGAATTGCTGGGAGCTTGCCCACAAATTCACTTCAAGCAAAATTTTGGAAAGCTGAGAAGTTCTTAAGTAACCTGATCTACCTACAAATGAAAAAGTGACACATTTATCCCAGCTTGGGCAATCAAGGACTAGAGGGCATCAGTTTAAGGTTAGAGGGTAAAGAATAAAAGGGAATCTGAGGGGCAACTTTTTTTACACAGAGGGTGGTACACATATGCCAACGGAAGTAGTTGAGGGAGGTACATTAACAACATTTACAAGGCATTTGAACAAATACATGGATAAGAAAGGTTTAAAAGCATATGGGTCAAGTGCAGGGAAATGGGTTAGCTTGGAGAGACCTTCTGGTCGGCATGGACCAGTTTGGGCCACGGCCTGTCACCATGCTATCGGACTCCATGACTCTAAACGTGAACAATGTCTTCATTTTTCAATTTGTTCACAACTTGCCCTTGTACAGTAAAAATCATTGAAAAATGTTGAAGTTAGCTCTGGAAAAACTCAAAGGTTACTACTTAGTGGTCTGTCTTTTTTAGAGTCTGCCCTGTCATTAATGTGGTCAAACGTATTTTCATGTTACAACACAAGATCCCACACTATCTCTCACGCTTCAGCTAAAGAAACAGCAGATCGAACACTCATCAATAATCTTCCTTTTCTTCCATTGATACATCTTGTCTAATTTCCTCATCCATGCTCCAAAATCAGGCAGTCATCCAGGTGGCTTTGTAGCCTCATATTGCATGGGTAATGACTTAAAAGGTGCAGAGTGGCTTCTCGTACTTCAGTCACATGAAACTGTAGCTTTTCAGTGGCATCTAGATTGGTGCAGACCATACCATTGACATGTTTCTTGATTCACTTTCCACCATTAAACGTTCAATTTTTAAAAAGAAATCTGGTAAAATCATGGTATACATTTCATATTATACATTTCTTGGTGCAATCTCAGAGGACATGAGATGACTTTGTACTCATCACAGCAAGTTTATCCATGAGTTTTCACTCTGGCCCAACTCTACTTCAATTGGTTGGCATAGTTTACTGACAAGTGTGAGAGTGTGGCTAATCCAGAGTTACTAGTCAAGAAGTTTGGTTTCTCATGGGCATCCTTCTGTTTTTTGTATTGTGCCAGCAGAAATGGCTGATAACAAAATTCCAGGTGTGAAGTTATTGGAATTTGACTTAATGCAATTTCTCTATATATACTCAGTACAATGCATGAAGCATGTGTTAATCTTTTAGGTGCAGAGGGATCTGGATATCATCGTGCATGAATCACAAAGTTAATACACCATTACAGCAGGTAGTAAGGATGGCAAATAGAACTTTGCTCCATATTGTAAAACAATGAGTTATGTGGTACCATTATTCAAGAAGAGTGGTAGGGCTAACCCAAAGAACTACAGGCCAGCGAGTCTAGCATCAGTGGAAGGGAAATTATTGGATAAATAGCTGAGACAGAATCAATCTCCACTTGAAAAAGCAAGGATTAATTAAGGTTACTCAGCACAGCTTTGTCAGGGTGAATCATGTCTAATAGAATTTGAATTTTTTGAGGTGATGACTTGGTATGTCAATGAGGATAGAGTAGATG
The DNA here is from genome assembly GCF_004010195.1 of Chiloscyllium plagiosum. Taxonomy (NCBI): domain Eukaryota; kingdom Metazoa; phylum Chordata; class Chondrichthyes; order Orectolobiformes; family Hemiscylliidae; genus Chiloscyllium; species Chiloscyllium plagiosum. The sequence goes on from NC_057721.1 coordinate 7,134,209, forward strand.
ATAGCTTCTGGACCGTCTGCCAGACCATGTCAAAAAGCATACTGAAGTCTAAGAGCCACAGAATCCAGAGAAATTTGGATCCAAAATTAGCTTAGTGGCAGGAAGCATAAGGTAATGGTTGAAGATGGAAACCACAGCTGGGTCCCTTGGTAAACAGCAAGGAGGAAAGCCTTGGAGGACAGGATGATATATCCAGAGAAGTTTGGATCCAAAATTAGCTTAGTGGCAGGAAGCATAAGGTAATGGTTGAAGATGGAAACCACAGCGTTTGTGCTGGGTCCCTTGGTAAACAGCAAGGAGGAAAGCCTTGGAGGACAGGATGATATAGACTGCTTAGCCAGATGGGCTGAACAGTGGCACTAGGAATTTAATCCTGAAAAGTGAGGAGTGATGCATTATGCATTAACAAGGCAAAGGAGCAGAAAATGAATGGAAGGATCCTAGAAAATGTAAAGGATCAGAGGGACTTTGGTCTGCATATCCATTATACTTGAAGGAAGCAGGACAGGTTGATAAGGTGGTGAAGGCAGTATATAGGATGGTTGTATTCAATGCTTTGACTAATAAAGGCAAGAGCAAGGAGGTTATGTTGGAGTTGTACATAACAATACTAAGCCCAGAGCTGGAGTACTGTGTACACACTGCAAGAAGGGTGTGATTGTTCAAGAGGATGCAGAAGAGATTCACCAGGAAGTTGCTTGAGTTGGAGCGATTCAGCTATGAAGAAAGACTAAATAAGCTGAAGTTGTATTCCTTGGAGAGAAGGCTGTAGGGAAATCTGATTCAGGTGTACAAAGTTCTGAGGGGCATGAATAGGATGGATATAGAGGAACTATTGCCTTAGAATGGTCAATACCAGGGTGCACAGTTTTAAATTACAGAACTGGAGGTTTAGAATGGATTTGAGAAGAACAAATTTTGACCAGAGGGTTGGGAGTATTTGAAATTCACTGCCTTAAAGGTAGTAGAGATGAGATCAAGATTTAAGAACTATTTAGATAAGCATTTGAAATGTTATAGCATATAAGACCACAGGCCACGTACTGGAAAATAGGATTACAATAGATGGTTGTTTGATGGCCAGCTCAAACACAATAGGCCAAACAGTCTCTTTCTGTCCTGTTAAACCTCTGACTCTTAATATTTAACCCAAACCTCTGTAAATATTCTGTTTGCCAAGTCTTGTTCACTACTTTTGCTCTCAATCTCCTAATAGCTCACATTTGAAATACAAGTCCATATGTTCTTATTTCTCCATGGCCTCGTTCCTCTCCCAAATCCACAACCTCCTTCAGCCTAACATTCCTTTGTGAATTCTTCATTCCTTTAATCTCGCATTTTATACATCCATGGCATCCTTTACCCAACCAATAACTGCTGTGTCTTCAGTTGTCTAAACTTAAGTGCCAATCTCACCAGTACATACATGAAGACTAATTTGCTGACAATAGAAAATAGTTTTCTAAAATTTATTTACATTTATTGCATCATTATACTATGAAATATACATCTCCAAAACAATGTTTACAACTAATTTTGTTTTGATATCACAATGTAATAGTTGCTCTAGTTGTCTTTTAACAAAGATTTTTTGGGGCTTGCCAAGTCAACAGTGTCAACTTTTGAGAAGATAGGAATTTGAAGGTAGGTATTTTAAGTATCCACTGGCAATAATTATTGACATTCAGGCAACTCACCAAGATACAAAGTGCAATCCCATCAACCTATCTTAATAATGCTTTTACACAATCTCAGAACAAGAATTTCTGTTGTTAACGGATGCAAATAATTCTACTGTTCTCATTGCAATTGCAGGGGCTGGACTCATTGCACATGTAGTTAGTGCATGTGACATTAATGTCAGGGATGCTGCAAGTGGCTTCTTGCTAAAACTATTTCCAAATTCAGTGTATAACCGCAAAACATTGACGAGAATAAATTAACACAGATACATATGGTTCCTGACTTATGAATGTGCAACTTAAAGAATGAAATTCCATTTTACCATTAGAGGGACTGTGAAGTTTCATTCAAACTTGTGAACATTTGCTTGTATTGTACTGCATTGCATTCCAACTGGTGTATAAATTGACTTATGAATTTACTTAAATGGAACCAACAGCTAGAATAATAAACAAGTACAGCATAGGAACAGGCCTTTCAGCCCACCATGTGTGTGCTGACCATTATGTTATTCGAAACAAATCCCACACGCCTGCACATGATCCATATTCCTTTATTTCCTGCTTGTTCTTATGCCTGTCTAAACACCTCAAACTTTGTTAACGTATCTTCTTGGTGGTGCTTCTATCACCTTCCCTGGCAGCGCGTTCCAAGTACCTACCACACTCTGCATTTAAAAACTTTACTCACACATCTCCTTTAGCTTTCCCCTCTCACCTTAAACCTACATCCCTTGTATTTGACAATTCCACCTTGAGAAAAAGATACTTAACTATCTACCCTTTTCATGCCTTTAATTTTATATACATATATCTGGTAACCCCTCAGCCTCTGATGTTCTTGTGAAAGCAATCCTTTTGTCCAACCTCTCCTGATAGCTAATACACTCCAATTCAGGCAGCATCCTGGCAAACATTCCCTCCAAAGCCTCCACATCCTTCCTATAGTATGGTTACCAGAATTACCTAACTAAAATCTTACATAGCTGCAATATGACTTGCCAACTTTTATACTCAAAACCCTAACCAATGAAAGCGAGCATGCCATACACCACCTTTACCACCTATCTACTTGTGTTACCACTTTCGGGGAGCTATGGACTTACACCGCAACATTCCTCTATAAACTAATGCTTCTAAGGATCCTGCCATTATTTACTGTACACTTTTGTATTTGACTTTCTAAAATGCATCACCTCACCCTTTTCTGGACATGTGGACCAGGAACTAAACTTTATCTGCCATTTCTCTGCTCAACTTTCCAATCGAACTTCATCCTGCTGTATCCTTTGATAACCTCCTCGTTATTCACAAGTCCACCAACTTTCGTATTGTCTGAAAACTTTAAAATCAGACCACCTAAGTTTTCATCCAAATCATTTATATTATATACATTACAAAAAGGTGTCAGCACAGATCCTTGTGGAATACCACTGGTCACAGATCTCCAATCAAACAACAACCTTCTGTCTTCTATGACCAAGCCAATTTTGTATCCAACTTCATGTGACTTAATCTTCTGGACTAGCGTACCATGCTGACTATCTCTAATAAGTCCAAATAAGATAAGGATAAGTAAGATTACACTTATTGCATTCCAACTTGCATACACTCAGACTGCCTGCAAAAGCAAACAGCGATTCACTCAATTTCTTAACCTTTAACATTCCAAGTAAAAAAAAATGCACGACCAGAGTTCATTTAACATGTCCTGGCAATTAAATCTCCTCTTTTCAGTTTCACTTATCATGGCAATCAAGTTTTTTTTGTTTTGTTTTCTTGGCTTGCACCTGACACTAGCTTTTAGACAGGATGACAACAAAGCGGATGGCAAGCGAGGTAATGAGAGTGAAGTGAGGATCGGGATGAGAGGCAGCAATCAATGGACACAATGACATCAGCAATGCCAACTTCCTGATCCAGTGAACAGGTGAGAGATACAGTGAATCAGAATACTCCATTGGAAGACTTACGCAGTAATCAGGGAGAATGACTTATTTCTACTTGTGCATAATGTTAAACATTAAGGTCAAATAATAAATCAATCATTTGGGTTTCTGTGTTTATTCTGCAGACTTTCATACCTGGTTTCCTATTATTTGGTATTATCACCATCTATTAAAATACAATCAAGGATATTCACATTGGACAATGAGCTTAAAAAAAGAAAATTTTCCTGTGTTGAAGTTTTACCCATGTTCATCGAAGTTCACTTTCTTGATGTGTTCCTACCAGATCAGCATCAACAGTATTGGGCGGAAAGGAGAAGAGCAGTGGAAAGAAATGAATTTCCAACGCTAGAAGTCCAAACATTGAACAGAAAAAGACATGTTCTCTTGGTTTCAATCAATCAGAGTCACTACTACTGCTCGAAGAATCAGTTGACATAACTTCCACATCATCTTCATTCTCTTTATTATGTCCAGGAGGCTCCAGCATAAAATCATTGCTGTGGTTTGGAGGCAATAGGTTGAGAGACATGTCATTTGACTGCCATGGGTATTGTGGTGCAAGTACATCTGAAATACAGAAAGTTTTCATGAAATACAACTGTGTTTTAATCTGTAACGAGACAGGTTCGTAAAATTTTATTCAAGATAATTATGAAACTTATAATGTTGTCTCCACTGTTACTGGTTCAGTGTGCTTTCTCATTTTAACTCCTGTTCTTGGAAAATAATTAGTAGTAGTCCAAAAGATCATTTACAGAACATATTTTTTTACTGATCAAACCAATGTCTCTTGCTGCTCACCTGCCAAAGGAAAACACCAATGGTCTCAAACCCTTAATATGGTATACCCTTCCCTACTTATATACATTTAGCTTTTTGACACTATTTTAAATTCTTGATGTCAAATTATGTTCCCTTTTAAAAAGGATATGAAAGTATAGAACTTTAAAGAATGTCTTAAAAAGCACAAATCCCATCAAAAAAAACACAAGTTATGCTTCTCTGACTTGAAATACATGTATTATGATCCCAGCTGATGTTACTATAGGACAAATCAAATCCTCGACTGAAATCTGGCTTTATAGATCATATTTTGTTTTAGGTTTTAACTAGGTAGTTTTTCACCGAAACACAAGCATTCAATGCTGCAAATTTGGTTCGAACAATAAAAACAAGTCTGTTATACAAAAGACATTAAGATAAAACAGAATAAACCAAATTATTTACATAAAGCACAACTCAAGATTTCAAAACACACTGCAAAATACAATGTCATTAATCCCAAAAGCATTCATTTGCTCAGAGAGAATTTCCCTCTCCAATGTATCTCTAAAGGGCTTAATTTAACTGTGGCTTCAATTCCCTATTTTAGTTTTTTCCTTGATTCTTCATACATCTTGGCTTAGATTTTCAAGTTTCACATAAGCACGTCAGGGTTTTAAGCAAATACTTCTGGTCTGGAACTTTAAATTTTGACGTAATTTATTTCTTAATAGTTCTAAACTATTATCCTTCTTTGAAAGCAACTTTTTACTCATCCGCTTAAGGCAAGATTTCTGCAAATCAGTCAAACAAAGTAAAAAGGGATTTATTGAAACTATAGATGTTTCTTCTAAAAGGCAGAGTGTTAAATGTTGTCCACATGGACTTTAGCAAGAGCTTCGACAAAGTTCCACGTGGTGGATTGAATACTAAGTTTTGATCATATGGGATCCAAGGAGAGCAAGCCAATTGGACACAACATTGCTTAACAGTAGGATACAGAAGGTGGTGGTACAGGGTTGTTGTTCTGACTGGAGGCTTGTGACTAGTGGTGTGCCACAAGGATCAGTACTCATTTATATAAATAATTTGGATGAGAATGTAGGAGGCATGGTTAGTAAGTCTGCAAATGACACCAAAATTTGTGGTATATTGGACAATGAAGAAGGTTATCTAAGAGTACACCGGGACCTCAATGAACTGGGTCAGTAGGTCG